>NC_056745.1:122656228-122913728 GCF_019279795.1 Protopterus annectens | reverse complement strand
GGCATGGCATGCTTCAGAAGTTCATCAATGACAGCTTTGAAAATATTTTCTCTAATAACATCCAGCATGCACACAAGTCAGCAACAGTGGCAGTTACTAGCAGATTTACATTTTTAATTTGTAAAATAGCTCCCATGTCAGATAGTTATGGTTATTTTCTACTCTACAGTGACAATCATGCATAATGGAACTTAATTGACATAACCGTCTTTCATTCTATTGGAAAATACATGTAATGAACTGTAACTCAAAAATTAAAATTAATCTGTTTCAGCATGTACTGTCCATCACAAAACAAAACAAAAAAAGTCATGTACCTATTGTAGCAACAGAACTGGGTTAGCAGCCCTATCATGATGACCTTCAGTCCCAGTGGGACTTAGCTTGGCATCTAAAGTTACCCAGGCTACCTGGACCCTCTTTCTTTACCCATAACACCATGCAACTAAGGACATTTAGTCTTGGACACTTCTCCAGCTCTCTGTAAACCTGCACTAAGGCACATCAAAAAAATAAACATATAAACAGAAGGATACAACACAACTCAAGCCTAACTGCACAGAATGCAGTGGTCACAAAAGGACAATGCAATGAAACAGGGGATGCGCACAGTGATGAAGATGTAACTGCCAATCCAGACCTATCTTTATGGTAAGAACATATTTTATCTGCAGTTGGGAGTTCCATCTTCATCGTCTTCAGGAGAGAACTAGAAGCATAGACTGTAATGGTGGCTTCTGTAAGAATCGCATCTAAATCAACTACAGATCAGCAAGAGATTCTTGGTCAAAGATCAGATCCAAATTTTAACAGGCTACAGGAGCATGAAACACTGTTACTAACAGAAAGTAAAACAGTATCCCAGAATACATTGCTAAGAAATAAAAGTTGCATACTCACTGTAAGTATGTATCTGTGTTGTCTGCTTCCGTCCTTCATAACCGATGGGTCTCGGATCCAACTTATGCCACCACTTAAGACTTGGACCCATATCTCAAGTTCCTCCCCTTAGCTATAATCCTCCTCACTGACAGAATAACTTCAGATAGATTTTGCCCTCTCTTTAATGTGTGTGTACAAATGGTTATCATATGAAAGCAATATAAAAAGATAAAAACATCCTAGGGGTAACTATATAAGTAGGAGAAAAAAAAAGAAGAGAGTTGGAGCTCATCAATCAGTCAAGCAAAGCATTATTCCTCATGTCGAACTAGGAGTCTTGGGAATTGGAAAGAAAACCTGTGCAATAGAAGGGGGATGGAGAGTGGGAGGATGAGAAGGACAAAGGCAGACAACACAGATGCAGAGTTATGGTGAGTACTTAACTTTTATATCTGATGCTCTTCTTCATCCATTTCTAAACCGATTGGACAGAGTCCACAGCTACAGAAACAGTGTGCTTCTCAAGGAAGGATATTCTGGAGCACAGTGGAGCTGAGCACTGCTCTATTCCTAGACAAGATATCAGATTTGTGGTGAGTAATAAATGTATGCAAGTTTGACCAAGTCACTGCTCAACAAATAACATCTATAGAAACTTTAGACCAGAAAGTAGAGGAGGTGGCCACCAATCTGGTGGAATAGGCCTTAGGAGGTCTAGGAAGTGTCAATCCATTTTCATTGTAAACAAAGGAAATGCAGTCAGTGAGCCACTTGGCTAGTCACCTTTGACATAGATTTTCCCAGTTTGGCTTTTGGAAAGGAAATAAACAGCTGGTCTGAATTTATATAATCTTTCATTCTGTGGATACAGAAAGAACTGAAGGTACCGATGCACATCTAAAAGGTACAGCATGTACTCTTCCTTTATTAGAAAATTTTGGAAAGAAAACAGGATGACCAACTGATTCATAGCTATTTCTGAAGCCATCATAGGTACAAAGAAGGATTCATACAAAGATAAACCTTGTTCTTATGAAAAATTATATATGGTGTCCTGGATGAGATGGCCTGGAGTTTTGATACTCATCTGGCTGATGTGACTGGGACCAGCTAAGTAGTTGTCCAACGCAAAGATTTCAAATCTGTCTTGGCAGCTGGTTCGAATGTGGGTTGAATCAAGGCTTGCAGGGGAATTCTTAGATCCCATGAAGGAGAAGAGTCTTTGATAGGTGGTCGGAGTAAGAAACAACCTTTAAGAAAGGCTTTACACAATCTAGATGAGGCCAAAGAAGATTTATGTCCTACAAAAAAATTGGAGATAGCTGCAAGCTGAACCTTTGCAGTTGAATAAATATCACCACTGTTAAATATGGAAGCAAGAAGTGTAGAATAACTGAAACAGATGCTGAAAATGGATCTAGTTGTCTTTGGGCACCCCAGTGGTAGAATCTTTTCCATTTACTCTCATACACCTTTCTCAGAGAATCCTTCAAAGATATAAAGATGTATCTGACTGGCGATGAAAACCTGGAATGTCTTTGCATTACTGGAACTGGAGAAACCATGCAGTCAGTTTGTGGGTCTGAACGTCTGGATGGGTTATTCCTGATGGGTGTGAGACAAGATCTTGGGTAGGATTGAATAACCAAGGGGGGGTGCACAAGATGAGGCCAAAGAAATTGCAATGTGTGACAAAAAATCTAATTCATCTGGCTAAATGTGAAGCATGGGAGACATATTAGACAGGAAAAACTAATGATAAGTTGAAAGAATGAATATGAGATAATTTACCTGAAATGAATAGGAAAGTTCAAACTTACACATTTTATAACCATACAAGTGAGACAAACACAGCACATTAGTTTAAATTTATGATTTTGCAAGTTATTTATGAGCAAATCAGAGGAGAAGATTTAATTAATATGACTGAGGAGGAGGAAACTAAGTGGATTATTAGATTTAGAGCGCATGCAGTTACTGGTTTAAATGGTACAGTTAGTATTAAACCTATTTTAAAAGAATTGCAGAACAAGGGGAATTAGTCTGTCACTTTAAATTTTTAATGCTGTGAAAAGGTCATGTGATTTTATTCTTGTATATAAATGATGAATGTTTTTAACTTATATTATGCCTGAAGAAGCTATTAGCTTAAGTGTTGTACTAGCATGATAAGTATTTTTAACTTTGACCATCCTGGTTTCAGGAGAATTTTTATCTTATTTTACTTGATATTAGTCATGGGATTCTGTCCGGATTTATCACCTAATTGTATTCTGATTGCTTGTTTGACTTTTGGACTTGTACAAACTGAAGGACATGAATGGTCCAAGTGTTATTCCCTTGTTACATTCATGACCATTGATCCTTATTTGACATTTGGCGGAGGTGTCGCAAAATCCACTATTACAAGGATTAGATAACATTTGTTATCAGGGGACAGAAATATGGTACATAATTAGGATTTCTTGTTGCAGTATAAAAATAAGCTAGAGATGTTTGAGCACAAGATGCAATTATTTAAATGTTTACAATGGCAATGTCTTAGTTTTAATGCAGATCTACAGAACAAGAGTGTACCGAGAGGGCTGCAGAAACTTAACATGCCAGCATATCGTAATAAGTATCCAGAGTTATTGAAACATTGGCAAAACTATTTGTTACAATACTTGCAGACCATGAATACATTTTTTGAACCAGTTGAACAGTAGCTGAAACTAGAAATTGAAGAACTTTAAGCAGACCTAAATTACTAATACAGAATTGAATGCCCACTGGAATCTACTATACAAGACTCTGGAACAAACAGTTGCTTTTGAGAGTAGACTGACAGAAACTAAGAAGTGTAACATAAAAAGAGATCTTAATGATTTTAAATTTGGTATGTTTTTTGCGTGGACCATGCGAAGTGAGCAACAATAGGTGTGCAGTCACATCTACAAAAATGACCACGTGAGCCAGAGATGATGCAAGAGGTGGAACAACTGTACCTACAGCAGCAAAAGACAATGACAGATTCTAATATTTTTTCAGCTTTGGATCCTGTGGATTTTCCACATCTACAACAGGAGCCACTTCCACTTCCTCAGCAAAAACAAAGGACAAAGAGTTATCTCAGCAATACCCAGGGGAAGAAAGTGAACTGACACCTAGTAAAGAGGAGACAAACCAGGAATTAAATGGATCTCACAACCTGGTATTTGTCATTTTATGTCTTAAAAGAAACTGAATTAAACATTTTAAACAAGGGGCTAATATTTATACTGGCTAGAAATGTTGATATTGTAAAGATAATATTGGAATTTAAATTCTTTGTAAGATCTTTAAACTTAAGAATACTTTTTGATGAACAAAATAAAGTTAGCTTTCACCAAAATAAGCGAAAAAGTAGTTTTATACCAGTAAGCAACCTGATGGTTTTAGCTTTTGAAAAGGCGGTAGAACATAATATATATGAAATGTATATGAAAAATATAAAAAGACCTTTTATAATCTCACATATGAACAAACAAAAGCTGTAAAACATTAACAACCCGCACATAGCAATCAAATGTGCAGATAAATGAGGTGGTATAGTAGTTTTAGACATTGATTATTATATCAAACAAATTTAGCTATGCTGAATACAAGTGATTATAATAAGATCATGAAAAAGGAAAGTATGGAAATAAAGTCAATAATGTATTATATGATCTGCATTTGGATGGACAAATACATTTAGAACTGATACAATACTTACGAACAATTTCACCTAGGATTACTGTAATATATGGAGTCTCAAAGATACACAAGTCAACACATCATCCACCCATGAAACACATTGTTTTGGCACAGGGATGGATAAATGAACCTATCTCCAGCTATTTAGATTCACAGCTGAAAATGGGCTTGTATGATTTAGAAACTATTGTAAGACATGCTTCTGATTTTTACATCAATTATTTGAATGGTCCGAAAACAAATATTCAACAGAATGTTATTTAGCAATGTTAGAAATACAAAAGGCGGGGGCATATCCATATTCATCAAGCATACCCACACCTCCAGGTTAGTGGCACAGCACGATGCTTCAGAGATCATCCACGTGCAGCAACGGGCAAAAGTGCAATCCAAATTGTAGCTTGCTACAAATCACCCACCATGTCCCAGGACCCCCATTCCGTGTTTCTGGAAACATTGGGAAACATAAAGGTCTTACCAAACACCCTAATAGTGAGTGATTTCAATTACCCGAACATTAACTGGGAGAACTACTCAAGTACTAACTCCCTTGCCCAACATTTCCTAGAATTTATAAACTCAATGCCCTGGATCAACTGGTCAACACTACCACCAGAGATGACAACATATTGGACATGGTCATCACCAACATGGGCGACCGGTGTTCCACACCGGAGGTCAACCCCTCGCTGGTTAGATCTGACCATAAACAAATCACTCTGGATATCCACATTCTGCCCCCACCCTCGGTCAAGGAAACCACAGTGAAAAACTTTTCAAAAGCAAACTTCACGTTACTTAAGACCGAGGTGGAAAGTTTCAAAACCCCCATGCTAAAGGATATTGCTGTCCAAGCTGCAAAATCCTTTACTAATGCATTCTACGGGCACCTACAAGAATGCATGGATCGTGCTATCCCAAGCAAAACCAAGACTCACTCCTCCAAGAAAAGGAAACCAGTTTGGTGGACCCCTGCCATAAACAAGCTATACAACAGGAGGAAACTAGTACAGAAAAGAGTAAAATCCCAAGAAGGGAAGACATCCCTGATCAGTATTAGCAAGAAACTACGATCCCTCATAAAATCATCCAAGGCTAGCTTCGAAAGAAAAATTGCCAAGGACTCCAAAGATAACCACAAGGCATTTTTTAGCTATGTCAAGAAGCTAAGTGGCAATGCTCGGAGTTAGTGCAGAATGGCACAAAATACACTGAACCGACCGATATCGCCAACATCCTGGCAGACAGGTTCAGTGCAAACTTCACCCCCCCTCTCAACCCCAAAAGGGCCCATAACCATACCAGAAGAATGTAGAGCCCCTGAAATCACAGACAGGTTAAAACAGCCCTCTCCAAAGCCAAAAACACAGTATCAATAGAACCGGACGGTGTCCCAGGCTGCGTTCTACATGAGCTTAAAGACAATCTAACCCCTCAACTAAACACACTGTTCAAACTCAGACTCTCCACAGGATACATAAGAGTGGCGCACAGCAATGGTTATTCCGCTCCACAAAAGTGAAACCACAACAGACCCCAGGAACTATCGCCCTATAAGCCTGACTAAGCTTGGTCTGCAAGGCTATGGAGCGCATCATCATGGAACTCATTAACAGAGACATTAGGAACCTCCAAACACTGGACCCTACCCAGTTCGGCTTTGTTAAGGGCAGATCATGCCTCCTAAGCCTGGTGGACTTCTTTATGACAGTTACCAAGGCTATAGACGAGGGAAAGGTGGTACACACAGCATACCTAGACCTCGCAAAGGCCTTTGACACCATTCCCCATTCTGGTATTCTAGACAAGCTCACCAACCTGAACATAAACCCCCTATGTCACAAGCCAACTGGCTCATGGACAGAACCCACATGGTGAGAGTTGCAGGAGCTAGGTCCGACTCGGTTACAAGTGGCATTCCCCAGGGCTTAGTCCTAGGACCCCTCCTGTTTGGCATATACTTCTCAGAGGTACAGGCAAGCACAGGAAGACTATGGCTGACCAAGTTCGCAGACTGCAAACTAGGGGCTATAATTGACTCTCCGGCTTACAGAGACATCCTCCAAAAGGGTCTCACTGAGACGGATACCTGGTGTCAAAATCATGGCCTCAAGCTAAATGCCAAAAAGTGCATAGTCATCCCCTTTGGAAAAAACAAAGTAGCCACAAACTACCACATAGGTGGTAGTCCCCTAAACATGGAAGATGTAATAAGGGATCTGGGGACCCAAGTGGATAGTAATTTCTCCTTTGATAATCACATTGCCAAAGTGGTTAGAAAATCCTATGTGGCCCACCTAATCACAAAAGGGTTCGCATCCAGATCAAAAGAGGTCTACTAATCACTCATCAGACCCATCGTAGAGTACAACGTCCCATTTGGGATGTACCTTACAAGACACCTGCAACAGCTGGAAAGACCACAGAAGTAACTCACCAAGAGGATCATTGGCCTCAAACAAATGTCCTATGCAGCTTGACTGAAGAAACTCCAGGTGTACTCGGTTGCATACCACCTACTCAGAGGTGATCTCTGCCTGACATACAAGGCCATGTCCAACCCAAAATTGATGGACATGCTCCATCTAAAGAAAACCAAATCCCCTCGAGTCACACGCTCTAGGGATCTAAATCTCACCACAACAATAAATAGGATGTGCTGGAGGGATAGATTCCTGTCCCAGAGACTTCCCATGCTTTGGAACAAGATTCCAATCTACGTTAGGCAGAGCTCCTCACTAGCACTCTTCAAGAAAAACCTTGACGAGTGGATGGGAAACAAAATTTACCCTGGGGATCACTTCAGTGGATCTGCTGGACAGAGGCACAGGGAACTAATCTAAGGGGGCGGCGAAAGCCAACACATTCTGGCTAGGCTTATAAATGCCTTCGGGCAGATAGCCTAGTACCTACCTATGATGTAGACACATTGTTTACGTCAATACCTATAAAGGAAGGAACTGAATATATAAGGATGCACTTATCGTCCTTAACTTATTATAGTAATGCACATATTAGTATAATACGTGAACTGTTAAGTGTAATTTGGACTAAAGATTTTCATGTTTTAGAAACGATATTTTAAGCAGAATAAGGGGATGGCAATGGGTATCCCAGTAGCCAACACACATGCAAATATTGCTATGTATGTTTGGGAAAATGGTTCTTTCTGAAAATATGAATCCATATTATGCAAATTTTTTTTTTTTGATATGGGGGGACTTTAGCAGTACTGGATGAGTTTAATTATTACATAAACAATACAATGGACTTTCTAACATTTAAGAAAACAGTACAACGTACTCAGATAATTTTTTTGGATAGAACATTAAGAATAAATATGGAAAACTAGAGACCACCTTGTATAGAAAGTAGGTAACATTAAATACTTAAATAGGACCAGTATGCACCCCACTTTCATTTTTAATAATGTCAAAAATCAGATGTTACACATAGCAAAGCTGAATACAATAGATGTCAATATGAATTATCAGATGGAAAAGACAATTAAGAGGTTATAACAGAACATATTAATATGATAGGACAAGAAATTAAGGAAAGAAGAAATGCAGAATTTAGACCTATTTTTTTCAGAATCAAACAATATAATTAATAAAGCGCCAACATACAACATTAGATGTAGACGTATACTACTTATAATAAGAATACCAAGGGTGTTAAGAATATAATTAAGAAGCACTGGTCCTTAATATATCATATCACTGTATTAAAGAATGCATTAGAGAAAGAACCAAGTTCTGGATCTAAAAGAGGTTTTAATATGAAAGACAAATTTTGTTATAAAGAACAGTTAAGAGCTAATAATGTATTAAGGAATAACAAAAAAAAACTTTTAAATGCAATAAATGTGTCCACCGTATTCATATATATAGTGAAAAATATATAACACTACCAGTATATAGCAATACATTTACATTACATGCTTATGGAACATGTGACAAAAATCTAATTTATATGGCCAAATGTGAAGCATGTGAGGCATATTATACAGGAAAAACTAATAGTAATATGAAAGAATGAATAGGAAATAATTTATATGAAATTAATAGGAAAGTACAAACCAACGCATTATATAAACATATAAGTGAGACAAACACAGCACATCAGTTTAAATTTATGATTTTGCAAGTTACTTATGAGCAAATCAGAGGATGAGATTTAATTAATATGACTGAGAAGGAAACAAAGTGGATTACTAGATTTACAGCTCATGCAGTTCCTTGGTTGAAATGGAACAGTTAGTACTGGATCTATTTTAAAAGAACTGCAGAACAAGGTGAATTAGAGTTTGTCACTTTAAATTTTTAAGGCTGTAAAAAGGTCATGTGATTTTATTCTTGTATATAAAGAATGTATGCTTTAACTTTACTATGTCTGAAAAAGCTGTTAGCAAAAGTGTTGTACTGGCGTAATGAAGATGTTTAACTTTGACCGTCCTGTTTCTGGGAGAATTCTCATCTTATTTTACTTTGCATTACTCTTGCGATTCTGTCTAGATTTAATCACCCAATTGTGTTTTGATAGCTTGGTAGAAATTGGAACCATACTTGTTGAAGCCAGGAAGCAGCAATAAGGATTACTTTGCACTTCTGGTACAATGTTTTCTGTAGGAATTTTGGGATCAGTGGAACACGAGGAAAAGTGTATAAGAGTCCAGAGGACCAATCATAGACTAGGTCTCCCCTTCTGAAGGGATCATGGCAAAGTACTTGCTGCACTTTGAGTTGAGAGGGGAAGTCAAAAGGTCACAGCATGGTTGGCCAAAATGACAAAAGATTGATTCCTCCTAGGGGGTAAGTGAAGGTGGGCAGAGGGAGGGGGTGGGGGAGGTGAGTCATTGTGAGTTCTTACCATAAGGGGGTGGCTTAGAACTCCCTGGTTTTGAAGTGGAGGTAGTCCACTGCTTAGATCTCTGCATTCCCTGTGGCTGCTGTCTGGGGGGTCTGGTTCCCTGGGGTCTGGGCTGGATTGGCTTACTGGGAAAAGTAAAGGACCAGTGCTTGGTGGGACAATGCCTGCTGGACCTGTAAGAAATCCTTAACTGTCTGCAAATATTTTGCTTTTTATTCCATCTTTTTTAAGACCTCTTCTGCCTTAGTGCCAAATAAGTTGTCTTTGTGCAAGGGGGCATCCAACAATTTAGATTTGATATGGTCTGGCTGGGGCTATTACTTAAGCCATGCATGACTTCTAATGACAGATCCAGTGACTGTTGCCATGCATGACGTCTAATGACAGATCCAGTGACTGTTGCCCTGCAAGAAGCTTCTAAAGCATCAAAACCACAGTGCCACGTGTGTTTAGTTACTTGTCTTGCAGAATGCATTAACTCTTGTAACTCTTTATATTCAGCATAAGCAGGAAAGGAAGACATTTCTTCTTTGTGGAGTTCCAGGGTATGCTGCTGAAATTTTAGCATATGGAACTGACAATTTAGTGCCCTGACAGCAAGAGTAGCGGAGGTGTATACCTTTTTACCCCATCTGTCTAGTGTTCGGGAATCCCTATCTGAAGGGTGGGATTCTTAGCAGCAGTTGCTTTAATCCCTTTAGGCCTCTGAGAAATTACCTCAGGGTAAGCAGTAGGATTTTTGAAAAGAAATTTGAGAGAGTCAGGGACTCTATAGTACCTATCTGGCTTTCTGGGTGCAGGAGGGAGGGTGTCAGGAGTCAAGTTGGATTCCAGGAAAACATCCTCCACAACATCCAGGACTGGGGAGATGGGCCAAGGGTCTGTGTTGTGGAAGATCTAAGAATTCCCTGAGTCTCTTTTTAGACTGAGGGTAGTCTTGACTCTCCCACTGGAAATGGTCCCTTAAGGTATGAAGGGTTTCCCCAAAGGAAAAGTCCTCTGGGGGAGAAGCTGAAGGGATGGAATCTTCTGCATCAGAATCCTCATAAGTAGAGAGGGGCTCCATGTCTTCATATTCAGATGCATCAGAGTCATCTGACCCTTGTTCAGACAAAACTACAGGGGACAGATCTCTCTTCCATTTAGAGGGAGTAGCTTGGCTTCCCCTGATCAGCATGATAAGGTCTTCTGCCATTTTAAGCATTTGAGACTGAGGCAAGGAAGCAGGTGCCTGAGATTGGGTCATCGGTTTCTTGGGTGTGGTTTGTACCCTAGGCCTAAGAAACTTGGTCATATTCAAAAGAATGGTAGTTGCGAAAGAAGACGTCAGTTTGTGTCGAGAATTGGTAGTGCGAAGGACTTCCTCAGAAGCCGGTGCCTGCTCAGCAGCTCCGAACCAGTCCAAGGTAGAGATGACCACATGATCCTTAGGTCGAAGAAGAGTTTTGCAGCATACCAGACTCCGAAATGGTCTAGGTAGTGGCCTGCAAATCCACAGAAGTGGGCATCATGGGCTGCAGAAGCGCCTCACTGAGGACTAGAGAAATGACTACTAGCTTAACAGAAGTGTCATCAGTAGGTTTGAACCTGTGTGGTCTGTCTCTGTCTTTACCTTAAATTTTTTTTCAGAAGATCTGCTGTTGGATGGCTTACCGAAGCCATATCGGAATTTGAGGAATGTAAACGAAAATATCTAGCTACAATAAGGGCCCAACGACGGATAGTTCTGGCATTGAACAAAGCACAGAAACTACAATGGGGGGTGTCGTGGTCTGGGCCTAAACAAGTGACGAAGTAAGAATGAAAGTCTCGGTGTGGTATTTGCTTTCCGCAGGCAAGACCATTACTAACTTTTTCCAACATCAGTTAGTTCAAGAAAAAAGGATCCCCAATGGCGTACTTAGCTTTAGAAGACTTCAATTCTGTAGATGAAACTCGGGTAGTGGCCGACCGGCACTCATGCGAACTGCTTCTGCTTCAGGGTCCATAGCAAGATACACACACCATGCTCATCACACAGTCCCACTAAACCTACACCACCAAAATGCACACATTGAAACACTTACATTCATGGAGGATCTCCATAATAATCTGCTCAAGCAACAGAGACCTCCAAAGCAGAAACGCAAGCAACCTCCATCCCCTAACAACACAAATGACACATAGCCCACAGATTCAGTGTGCCACTCAACCACAGCCCATAAGGCAAAACAACGTACCCAACACACTAGTTATAGGTAACTCTCTAGTCAGGCACAATGATGTCCCACTCACCAGGCTAAACAAGGAGAAGGCTACTGTCAGCTGCCTGTCGGATGCCAGGAACTGCCACATAACTAACGCACTCAGGTCACTCCACAACAAGTACAAATATGACTGTCATTGTCCATGTTGGTGTGAATGACCTGAGACGCACCTCCCTGGACTACATGAAAAGAGACATGGAAGAGCTCTCCAATCTTGTAGCCCAGGCAGGTATGACTCTAGCCCTAATTAGCATCCTGCCATCGCCCAGAATGATACCGCAGTACAAGGACAAAATGATTGACTTCAACAATTGGCTAAGCTTCTGGTGTCATTCTAAAGGGATCCAGTATCTGTCTGCCTGGGATGACATGGTCGACAGACCACGATGCTTTGCCACAGATGGCCTGCACCTTTCACCCTGGGATTCCGGATACTGGATAAGGCTCTTGCCGCCCCTATAGTGCCTTTTTTAGGCAAGGTTCAAATGACAAATTCACACCGTAACAGGAACAGGCGAGCAAAAACTGAGGGTAATGCTACTCAATGCTAGAAGTCTAAATCTCAAAATGCACTCCCTCAAGGCACTCCTTAAAATGGAGAACATGGATATCTGTGCAGTAGCTGAGACCTGGTTCAACACTCCAGAGAGTACCCCTGCATTACCAGGCTATAACTTATACCATACTCTTCAGCCACCTAACCTGGACCAAACACCAAAGCCAGAGGTGTGTCCATATTCATTAAGGATATCCACACCTCCAGGCTAGTTGCTCAGAATAATGCATCCGAGGTTATCCAAGTGCAACTAACTCTGGGCAAAACTGCAATCCAAACTGTAGCTTGCTACAGATCCCCAACCATGCCCCAGGATTCCCACTCCTCTTTTCTTGATATACTGGAAAATATTAGGGTTTAACCAAACACCCTAATAATAGGAGATTTCAACTACCCCACCATTAACTGGGAAAACTACTCATGTACCAACTCCTTCGCTCAACGCTTTCTGGAATTCATAAATTCCAATGCCCTGGATCAACTTATCCACACCCCCACCAGGGGCAACAATATCCTAGACCTAGTCATTACCAACATGAGTGACTGGTGTTCCACATCTGAAGTCAACTCCTCGTTGGTCAGATCCAACCATAAGCTAATCACCCCGGATATCCACATCCTGCCCCCACTCCCATTAAGGAAACCACGGTAAAAAATTTCTCCAAAGTCAACTTCATGCTTCTTAAGACAGAAGTGGCGAACTTCATGACACCCATGCAGATGGACAATACAGTTACGACTACTGAATCCTACACAAATGCACTCTATAAAGCACTTATACGAGTGCATGGATCATGCTATCCCAAACAGAACCAAGACACTATCCTCCAAAAAAAGAAAGCCAATCTGTTGGTCCCCTGCCATAAATAAACTCTACAACAGAAGGAAGAAACCGTTGCAAAAGAGAATAAAATCCCATGAGTGGAGGAACTCTCTGGTCAGCCTCAGTAAGAAGCTGAGATTCCTTATAAGATTCTCCAAAGCTAGCTACGAAAACAAAATCGCCACTGATTCTAGGGACAACCACAAAGCATTCTACAGCTATGTCAAGAATATCAATGGCAATACCCAGATCTGCTCTGAGTTACAGCACAACGGCATGAAAATTACAGAACCAACTGATATTGCCAACATCCTGGCAGATAGGTTCAGTGCTAACTTTACCCCCTCTCACCCCCTAAAGGGCCCATATCTGTACAGGAAGAACACAGAGTCCCTGTAATCACAACTACGCAGGTAAAAGCTGCACTCTCTAAAGCCAAAAACACAGCATCCATGGGACCGGACAACATCCCAGGCTGCGTTTTACATGAACTTCAGAACAAACTGGCCCCCCACCTAAGCACCATGTTCAATCATAGCCTCATGTCAGGCTTTGTGTCCACTGAATGGTGCACAGCAAGTTATCCCATTCCACAAAGGGGGAGCCACCACTGATCTCGGGAACTATCGCCCTATTAGCCTGACAAGCCTGGTTTGTAAGGCCATGGAAAGTATCATCATGGAACTCAAAGACATTTGTAACCTCCACACTCTGGACCCCACCCAGTTCGGGTTTGTGAAAGGCAGATCATGCCTCCTGAACCTGATCGACTTCTTTGAGGCAGTTACCAAAGCCGTAGACGAGGGTAAGTTGGTTCACACAGCCTATCTTGACCTCGCCAAGGCTTTCAACACCATCCCCCATTCTGGAATTATAGCTAAACTCACTAAACTAGGTATAAATCCCTACATAACAAGATGGGTTGCCAAGTGGCTCACTGACAGAACCCACACTGTAAAAGTTACAGACTCCAAATCTGACTTCAAACCAGTGACAAGTGGAGTACCACAGGGTTCAGTCCTGGGACCGCTCCTGTTTTATTTACTTCTCTGAAGTACAGGCTAACAGAGAAGGCCTTTGGCTAACTAAGTTTGCAGATGACTGCAAACTAGGAGCCATAGTAGAGTCCCCAAATGATGTGGACATCCTACAGAAGGGTCTCACTGAGACAGATGCCTGGTGTCAGAGCCATGGCCTCAAGCTCAATGCCAAAAAGTGCATTGTCCTCCCCTTTGGTAAAACCTCAGTACCCATGAACTACCACATGGGTGGCAGTCTACTATGCCGAATGTGTGATAAGAGATCTTGGGACCCAGGTTGACATTAGTCTCTCCTTTGATAATCACATCACCACAGTAGTCAGGAAATCCTTCTACGTGGCACACTTCATCACAAAAGGGTTCTCATCCAGGAAAAAAGAGGTCATTGTTCCCCTCTACTTGACACTCATTAGACCCATTATAGAGTACAACGCCCCTTTTGGAATGTACCTCACAAGACATCTGCAGCAGCTGGAAACGCCACAGAATTACCTCACAAAGAGGATTACTGGCCTCAAATAGATGCCCTACACTGACCATCTCAAAAAATTCCAGCTTTACTCCGTAGCATATCGCCTACTCAAGAGGTGATCTCTGCCTAACATATAAAGCTATGTCAAACTTAGAGCTGTTGGACATGCTACACCTAAAAAAATCCCAATCCCTCTGAGCTACATGCTCTGGGGACCTAAACCTTGTCACCACAATAAACAGGACAAGGTGAGGGATAGATTCCTGTCCCAGAGACTTTCCAAATTCTGGAACAAGCTACCCATCTATGTCAAGCAAAGTTCCTCATTAGCACTCTTCAAGAAAAATCTGGATGAGTGGATGGGAAATAGGAAATATACCCCAGAGATCACTTCTGTGGCTCTGCTTGACAGGGGCACAGGAAAGTAACTTTCTTGGGTGGTGTAAGCCAGGGAACCTTGTTGGCTAGGCTTACTTAGGCACTTGGGCTGATAGCCTAGTATCCACCTATGAAGAAAGACTGATGTAATGGCGTCGGCTGCCTTACTATATACTACTGACGACCTGACGTTAGTCCTGAAGCAACAGCAACTGACGCAGAAATACTAAGTCTCTGGTATTCGGGCCGGCCGAGGGCTACCCTGGCAGGGATAACCCAAATGTTATGACTGCAACAGTGAAATACGAAGAACATCTATAGTTTCCTGCCACCTCTCTGAGTCTGCAAAAAAGACTAAGGCATAGAAAAATGGATCCCTATGGCAAAAAAGTCTTCCTAACTTGTTCACTCCTAGACAGGGTTTCTTTAAAGCTGGGACCAAATAAGGTAGATCCAAAGGGACCACTGAGGAACATCATCATCATCAGCCCCTTTTTCCTATTTTTTCTAAATGGGGTCGGGGTATCGTGTTAAATGTCGCCAACTCTCTCGATTCAGTGCCACACTCCTGACTTCTTCAACACTCATGCCTGATTGTCGCAGATCTTCTTTCACATAATCCAGCCACCTCTTTGCTGGATGTCCTTGCTTCCTCTTACCTTCCTTCTGTCTGTCCCAAATCTTCCTCACCAGAATGTCTTCTGCTTTTCTACACGTGCCCAAACCACCGTAATCTGTTCTCTTTGATCTTTTCTGCAATTGGAGCTACTTTGGCTTCTGCTCTTATGTCCTCAATTCTTCGTCTGTCCCACAGTGTGCATCCTACCACCTTTCTCAAGCACTTAATTTCCATCATGTCTAGCTTCAACTGTTTTGTCTTTACTGCCCAGGTTTCTGTACCATACAGTAGTACTGGTCGCGCCACTGTCTTGTACACCTTGCTTTTCAGCTTCTTTGGCATTCTACTGTCATAGACTACACCTGATACTCTATGCCAGTTGGCTGCAGCCCCTCTGATTCTAGATTTGACCTCTTCATTCAGACTACCCTTCTCCTCAACCACCTCTCCTAGATACTTGAAGCTGTTTACCTGTTAAACTATCTTCCCTTCTATCTCTATTCTCAGCTTCTTCTGATTTCCCCAATTTGCTGCCATTACCACCATCTTATCTGTGCTTAGTTTCATGCCATGGGCCTTCAGATTTGCATTCCATTCTCCTACCCTTTGCTGAAGTTCGAGCTCAGAGTCTGCCTGTACTGCTACATCATCTGCATACAACAGCTCTGGTGATCTGTCCCCTCCAACCTGTTTGCTAATGTAGTCCATCACCAGTATGAACAGCAGTGGGCTCAGAGCTGAACCCTGATGTACACTCACTCCCACTGGGAACCACTCTGTGAGGCCGAACACTGTTCATACTTAAGTCATTGGGTCCTTGTACATAGCCTGCACTAATTCTACCAATGTTTCCGGGACTTCAAATCACAGCAGTACTGCCCAGATTAGCTTTTTGGGACCTTTTCATATGCTTTCTACAAGTCTAGGAATGCCCAGTTGGACTCTGTCCTCATTTCTAGCTTCTTGAAATGGAGCACGGATGAACGATGACTTGAAAGGCTCTGCAAAGTCACAAAGGTGCATCCAGGCATGCAGTCTCACAGTTTTTCCTGAACCCACACCTCTCAAAGCACCTTCTGAAGCATGTGTAATGAGCCTCATAGAGGTGTTTGACTGGGACTGTAGGGTGGCCAGTTGCGTAGAAACAGTCTTCTTGTCCTCCACAGATATGGACCCAGAGAGGGCATTGGAAAACTCTTTGATAATGTCCTTCTGAAATCCTGTGACATACCAAATAGTTCAGTGACCAAAAGACAAAGGTCACCGATGCATACATGTGTCTCCCAAACCTGTCCAATGCCCTTGATTCTCTGTTGGGAGGACGAACAGTAAAACTTTGCTCTGCAAGTTCTTTCTTGGTCACTGCTGCTTCCATGACAGCATCTACTAAAGACCCTTGCTCCAGTGGGCCCAATCCTTAGATGCAACAAAGTATATCATGTCTTTTGGGGACTGGCTCCATGACATTCAGATCCTTCCATGCCCAACAGTAGATGAGGTCTACCATTTCATCTGACAGGGGGACGACTCAGAATGTAGCTAAGCCAGCTCTGAAAGCCTCAAGAAACATGGACTCTTCTTGGGACGGGGGGTGAGAAAACCAATCCACCTTTGTGTGTCAAAAGCACGAGTATTTCACTGAAGGAGGCATGTGATGGGGTGATCTGGGAGACCCTTCCCCTCATTGAAGTCAGTGTCTTCTGTGAGGGATTCCTGTGGGAAATCTAATTGCCTTCTCTTGTGCACACACGTCTGAGTGAGCTCTCTGGTGGGGTGTTCAAGAGACTCGGAAGTGTGAGCCAAGTCCTGAAACAGGACTGCCTCAAGACTTGTACGGGCCAGTTGCTCCGATATGACAGGATGTATAGGTTCCGAGACCATAGCAGACATTTGAGAAAGGGGCGGACCCTAGGGAAGCACACGTCTTATATGCAGAAGCGGAGAGAGCTCTCTCTACTACCTCAAAGGCCAAAGACATGGGAAAAGTAAGAGCCACCCTTGCAGAAGCCAAAGACAGCTGTCTAGGACAGCTCAGAGTATCACTATGACTATCTCAAGGCAGAATTCAGAGCAAAGCTGTTTAGCACCGAGGCTCTGAAAGGAAAAGATGGTTTTGAGGGCAATGAGTTGACCCTAACCAGCTAGATCTGTCACTGACACTTCAGCTCCAAGACCCCTCTGGCACCAACAAGGTCGGAGTTGACTGGATTAAGAGATAGAGTCAAAAGAAGAAAAAGCCTACAGATCCGACAGACAGAATCTGGATTCTCAGGTGCAATGGTTCTAAAATCGAAAGGTCAGATCAAAGTAGGAGCAGGCAACTGGATAGGGACCAATGGCTAGCTCACACGTCCAATGGGAGACTGAACCTATATAATTTCTAACTGAATCTGGAACCAGATAACCTTCCTCACCATCCTTTCCACATCAGCTTCAGTTAGGCTCCTAGACGACCCGAGAGACAATGAGGTTGAAGGTGGAATGGAAGCTCTTCTTAGAGTCTCTTGGAAGAAGAAAAGTTACTGGCTCCAGGGTAAAGGAGGAGGCACAGCGAGCCAGAGACTTGGACTTGGAAGTTGTCAGATCTGTTGGTGTTGAACCAGAAATAGCAGAGAAGAATGATTAGGGAATAGTTTCCTTCCCTCCTTATTCTTGATCTATGTGTATCTCCTTTGGCCCTCTTAGGAGGATTCTTGGAAAGGGGAGCTCCAGCAGAGACAGAAGCAGAACACTTTGAAGGTAAAAGACCCTTCAAAACCAACTTACTGCAGTATTCAACTAGTGCACGGTGGTTGAAACCTGTACATATCTCACAGTCAGTGTCTAGATGAGAAGAGCCCAAGCAGTACACACACTCCTGGTGGGGATCGGAGTTTCATATTTTGTGTCCACAGGAGGTGCATTTTTTAAAATCGGTCAGCTTATCAGATAATATCTCACCCTAAAATAAGGGAACAAGGACAGAACAGACAGACATACAAGAAAAGGAGTTTATCAACAATTGTAAAGTATTAAAATTACAAGCAATGGTACAAAAATAGATATGTGAACACAGGTAACAATTGGAGGGAAAGTTTAAGTGCAGAAGACCTATGTCAAATTAAGACAGGGAAAATAAGCAGCTTTTTTTTCACATATGCTCTAATTTCAGAGAAGGAGGATGAACTAGAGAGGGATTGAAGTATAAATTTATCATCAAGAATTTAAAATTCACTAATTCCAACGCTGAGTGGATGGGTGATCCGCTTTGGCGACCCCTAACCGGGAAAAGCCAAAAGAAGAAGAACGCTGCAAAAACACCAGAGCTATGGAGACCACATCAATTTGCTGAGATCTGAAGTTATTCCATTAGTGAGGAGGATTACAGGTAAGGCGAAGAGCTTGCGCTACAGATCAAAATCTTTAGAAGTGGCTGAGGTCGAATCAGAGATCCACCAGTTGAAAACTGGATGACAAACATCATATCAACTGAGAGATAACCACATAATTAATTGTGCGAGAGAACAGACTACATACTTTCTGCAGATGAGTTTGTAAGGCATACACAGACTGCAGATTATACTTGACTAAAAGGGTGAAGGAGGGTGAAGGAAAGCCAATGTCTTAGGTCCTCCATAAACAAGAAGAAAGTATGTAAAGACAGTTGTAGCTCTGTCAGTAAACTGCATGCTAGGAAAGTTAAAGTAAAAACTAAATACAACTCAGCAATAATGTCAAATAAGCCAGACTACCAGGGACCAGAGATGGCTCATGGTTAAATGGGGCCCTAGGCAGGGTAATGGACCAGGGCTGCCCCTAGCAGCCATTCCAGTGTCCCATTACTTGCCTCTTGCTCCCCAGTTACAATAAAACACTGTTCAAACCTGTCAGTGTACGTGCCATTGTCTTCTTTACTTCAACAATGATTTCAAATATTTGGATTTAATTTAAAACCTTTACTTCAAATGTTATAGCACAAACACGGTTAGCTACTTGCTAAACAAAACAATACAGTCTTGTAATGAAAACAGAATTAGAATGAGTAGCAGTAAACTTCTCTGCTCTTGAAACTCGCATTCAATGTACCTGCATTGAATCCCACATTCAATATACATAAATGCATATGTTCTTTAATTAATCTTCCCAATTGTATTAAATTATATTCTTTGTTTAATGCATCACCATTTGCTAGACTGCATTTTAAATTTGCAGTTTTGAACATTTTTCCATAAGCAATGAAACAAAATAAATGACTCAATAATGACAAGGCTACCCATTTCAACCATAAAAGGCCACTCATACTACAGTCATTATAATCCATCAAGTAATAGTGTGAATGAAGGGTTAGTTCTGAGACAAACCCTATCTTTATGAAAAATAAGATAGATCGATTTCCAACCTGGAAGCTAGAGGTGGAGTCAAGGGAAGGCAAGCAGAAAGAGCAGAGAGGTGTACTTTTACTGAGTAGGTCAGCCCTGAATGTAGTAACTCACACAGGTAAGAAAGGGCCAGTGGAACAGAAACTAGAAATGGGTTCTGTTTTCTCTTGAGGTACCAATGGGAGAATCTTTTCCTCTTTAATAGGTAATTTCTCCTGGTACTTGGTTTCCTGGCCTCCTGCAGGAAATTGAGTACGTCCTCTGAGTATAGGTGCCTAAAGGGGATCAGAACCCCATCACCCACTTGTCAGTTTGAGATGGAGTAGGTGGGGGAGAATACGGGATCCCCTGTCTTGTGTGAGTAGGTCAAAGGGGTGAGGTAACCTGTGGTGATTCCCCTGGGATAAAAGGTAGAGAAGGGGAAATCAATGCTGTCTTGGCCAAAAGGGAGCCCTTCTGTACTTTCAAGAGGACTTTGTGAATCAGAAGAAATGAAGGGAAGGTATAAAGGAACATTCCCTCCCATGAAAAGGAGGTGGTGTCCACCCTCCATGCTTGCGGATGGGGAGCCTTGTGCAGAAGAGGGGCATCTGTTTGTCCTGGGGAGAGGCAAACAGATCTGCCAGAGGAATACCCCACCTGTGAATTAGATCCTGCAATACCTCCCTGTGAAACATCCATTCGTGGGAGGGTGTTCAGGTTCTGCTCAGGGTGTCTGCCATCCCATTTTCCTCTGATGGAATGTAAACTGCCTGCAAGAGAATTTGAATTGCTGTTGCCAGGGACCATATCTGTATAGCCAGGATGCAGAGGGAGTAAAACATTGTTCCTCCATGTTTATGTACCACAGGAATGCAATGTTGTCCATGATGACCTTCAGGGCGCCTGGCAGAAGGATGTCTTGAAAGGCCTGCATAGCCAAGGAAAGGGCCTTTACCTCTTTTAGGTTGATGTGGTCCTTCCTTTCTTGAATGGTCCACTCCCCCTGGAATTTGTACTGGTTGTTGGCATGGTGTAGGATGGCTCCCCAACCTAAATCTGACACATCTGTGTATAGATGCTGTTTGGGTGGGGGAATCTGGAAGGGTAACCCTTGACTGAGGGGAATGGTGGCAATCCCCCAAGAGAGTTACCTTTTTAAACTGGGAAGAAGAGGAAGTTTTGTTTCCAAAGGATGACAGTGTTGGCTCCAAGAGTTTCTCTAGATCCACTGAAACTTCCTCATGTGCAGCCTGGCTAGAGGGATCATGGGAATCAAAGAGGCCACTTACCCTAGTATCCTGAGAAATTTCCTGACTGAGACGGTAGTTAGGTCGCAGGGAGTGGAAGAACACAGAAAGAAATTCCACTTTCTGGGGAGGGACAGACTGACATCAAGTCTGTCCTTATCCTGCACTCCAGGAAGACAAGGTCTTGCAATTCACTGTGTAGCCTAGACTCTGTAGAAACTTGCAAACCATGTCCAAGTGTTGGGACAGGGTTAGCAGATTCTGGGCAGAATAAGATCATCCAAGTAGGGACAAATTTGTTTGCCCTGCAGTCAGCAATTGCTGGGCCAGGCACTTTGTGAATACTCTTGGCACTGTGGCGAGGCCAAAGGGTAAGGCAGAGAACTGAAAATGTGATGAACCCACTGAGAAACTTAAAATATTTTTTGTAAGGTAGGAAGATGGGGGCATATAGGCAAGCATCCTTCAGATCCAGGGAGGCTATTAATGCTTGCTGAGGTATTAAGGGAACAAGGTGCTGCAATAGGAGCATTTTAAAAAGTGGGCACTTTAAGGAAGAGATTGAGGTAGGATAACTCGAGGATGGGTCTCCAAGGGCCATCTTTTCTTGGGACCAAAAACATCCTTGAATAAAATCCCTTGGCTAACTGATCCTCTTGTACTTTTTCTACTCCTCCTCAGATAGTTCCTGAGGAACAGCACATAGGCCTGTCTGGGGGATCTGGGTCTGAAGAACCTAAAAGGCCTTGAACAGAGTCTGGGAGAAGGTCTCCCAGGGTGGAGTAGGGTCTTTTGAAGTGTGTTTCTCCTTTTGCTTCCTTTTTAAAGGAGTGGAAGGAGCAGAAGTGGCCCTAGGAGCCATTGCAATAGTGGATGACAAGGCTGAAGTAGTAGCAGGGCCCACCAAAGCCAGGAGCCTTGGTTCCCCCTCACTATCAGGTTCTGATTGTTGAAAAACCTCAGCAGACGAACTCTGGGTATCTGCAGAACCAGCTTCTATTTTGGTTCCTGGTTGCTGCGCAATACTCAACGTCCAGAGCGATCCTGGGATGATATTCGTCTCACTGGACAACTGAGGCACAGCTTGGGTGTCAGGTCTAAGTTTCTTGGTCTTATTCCTAGGCGGCTCCTTGGAGAGGCCTGCTCCACCTTCCATACCGGACACCAAATGTCTGAGGCATTGACTTTCCAAATACAGTTTTAAAGCCGCTAGGCAGCTTCTAAGGGTTTTTTGGAAAAAATGATTGGCAAATGTTACAGGCTTTGTAATTGTGACCCTCCCCTAGACAAAATAAACACTGCTCGTGTGTGCCTTTATATGAGATTTGCCTACCACAAGCACACTTTCCCTTAGTAGAAGACACGTAAGTCTGAAAAAACAGCAAAGAAAATTCCCACAAAGGTACTTATCTCTGTGCGGACAGCTGAGAAACGATTACTGAAATCGGATGGCAGATGTCAAGCAATTGTCGGTTTTCAGAACTGGCGATCGGACATCTGAATCTTGCTGCGGCAGAAAAGTTCGGAGTTGGGTACGTGCAGATGTCACAGATATAGCCAACATCAGTTTATGGCCCGTGCATGCAACATTGCATGTACCTCGGCTTCTAAAACTTTGGTATACTGGCCAGATGTCCGGTGCTGCATGCAGCAACTCCCTAAGGTTACGAATACTGCAACATGAGACTAGAAGGACATATGAGCATTATGATAAAACAGCTAACTATATACAGAAAACACTTGTCTATTTAAAGAGGGATTCAAACCTTGGAACAACAAATTATTAAAAGGTATATTTAGATGCACAGACTGAACTTCTTGCATTCCAGACTACGACAGCCTAACAAGCAATGAGGGCACTACAAATTAACTTTATTACTTTACTCTACTGCACTTGTAAAGGTTATGTCAGTAAAATGGAATGATGGCTACACATTGGAGTAGTAAAAAAAAAATCCAAGACAATAACCATCTCTGTGAAGTACACAGATGAAGCCTGGACTATGACCCACTTGACCAGACCTCGATTAATTGTTTGGGCACTTGACAAGCAGGGGGAGGGCTGGTTGCAAGAGGCTGATACCAGCTCACCTATCCTCAAGGAAGGGAGGTGGTTGAGCCCAGTTAGCAATTATTGGAGAAAAGTGTGCATGCTTTACAGTACCAGGAGCAAGGGTTGTGTTTGATTCTACCAAGCCATATTGATGCAGCAGCCTTTAAGGAAGATGAGCAGAAACACACACACAGCAGAAAGTGTAGCAAATCTTCATGTTGGCCACCAGGAAAGGGGGGATTCTGGGTCCTAATCAGAAAAATTCTAACGGCCTCTATAACGATTTCCTTTACATTCAGCTCTTGCCCTTCAGAGAATGAATGAGCCAATCTGTCAACTAATCAAAAAGGGAGGATGGCTGGCAGGCATAGGGGGTGATAAAAGTTGTATTTAAAAAGTCTAGGGACAGTAAGCAAGTCAATATACAAAATGCTTATGTAAGCAGCTCACAAAAGTTAATTTTCAAGAAAAAAAAACATTAGGAAAGATTACATTATTTAAGTGTGAAGCCAGTTGGAAAAGCACACTGGAAGTGTCAGCTGGCAGAGGTAAAGCAATCTGGATGCAAGAAGGCTATAGTTTTTAATCGGGATTAATTCAATAAATACTTTGATAACATACAAAGATAACGTTGTTATGCTTTAATATGAAAAATGACAGGTCTGAAAGAAAGCATTTTTAAGTGTTTTATAACAGTGGTTGTACATATCAAAACACTGAAATTGTTTTTATTTGTTTTAAATTTGAAGGTATTTGTAATAATAAAAAAATGTTAAATAAAAATAATCATCACCTTATAACCAAACAGATATCTAAAAAAAATAAAATTAAATGATGCACATCTCAGAACTAATGTTGGGCACCAATCTCTACCACAGGAACCACTTCTGACAGCTTTTTTATCCTGGCAAGATGTCCATAGCTTCTAATTCCACTTCATATTTTTACTTAGAGTCAAACATTAAGGTATCATTATTCATAAAGTACTATAAATTAATTGCTTTCAAATTTGCAGAATAAATGAAAACAATTACCCTCAGTATTCTTTAGTCAATGAAGTCATGTCTTTTTTGTAAAATTTCTGAAGCAAAGTCAGAAAAAACCTGTTTCAGGAAAATTCTCTCTAATCCTTTCTTTTTCTGTTTACTGTATTCTATCGGTCACATAGTTCTTTAAATCACTTAAAGGGTGCTGTGAAAAGTCATTCAATGATTACGAGCTTTATCCAGTTTAAGGCTGTGGGAGTGTCACAGTCTATCCCAGCATTCAGTGGGCACAAGACAAGGAAAATAATCCTGAACTGCGAACCCAGTCTTTCAGAGTACACAAACACACAGGCCCTGTACTCCTACAGATAACATGGAAGACTGTTCGGCCATGGCTTTTGGATAGAAGAAACCAAAACACCCTGGAAAATCTATACAGATAACGGGAAGATTATGCAAACACTTTATAGAAGCCATCACTGCTGTGAACAAAGCTGGAGAACTGTGACTTTGAAACAGTTCCTCAAATTTACTGAAACAGAACACAACTTTCCTAAAGCACATTTACTATGCTTTTCTCTTGAATACCAGTACTTGCATTTTCCAATTAGATCTATTCTGAAAATCAACATTTTTTAGCTCTTATTCTTCAGTTGTCACTTGCAGCTTATCTTCTATTTTCTGTTGTAAATGCCTCTTGTCACTGTCTGACATTTTAATTTCAGATCTGCTAGCAGAAAAATTGCTCAGATTCTCAACGTTGCAGTGTATTTCATTAAAATAGCTGCTTTATTGGTTAAACATGTTTAACTGTCATTTAAATAATCAAGCTAGTTGAACTTTTGACATCCTTCTTCTTTTGGAATAGTATTTGCTAATAAAAACTCGACTTACTGTACAGAAGCCAGAGACTTTATGTGATACTGGGATGAGAACCGTCCAATGTTGTGAAAGCTGGGACATGGTCTTTCCAATATTAACAAAATTAAATTACTAACTTTTTATACTGTTCGAAGCTGAGAAAATTATAAAATAACGAACACCAACTTCCCAACTGAAACTCTGATTAGAATTTCTACATTCAGCTCTTGCACTCCTTATTTAGGGTTACCCTGGCAGTTATGTGAGATTGCAACCTGTAGTAGAACTGCAATGACTTTTTAAAACAATGTCTAACTAAACAGCAATCCCAAGAGTTATGAATTGCCTGGCAGTTAAGAATAAATAAATTAAAAAAAAAAAATCTTCTCTGAAAGAACAATACAGAACTTAAAGTATGTTAATACACTATAAAAACACACAAGCATCTAAAAAGAAAAAAAAAAAAAAAAAATCACACACACTCGAGCAACACTACTCAAGCTATGACATAATGGAGTGAAAACGAGGCAGATGCATCAAAAACCCTATTAGCTAAGGAAAATGACATGTTTTAAAGTACATCATGTTCTCTGAATGTACCATACAGACTATGGGACACAGAAACTTATAAATAAAACAAGATCTAATCAGAAAGTAAAGCTTTCACTGCTGGATATTGTCCTCAAAAGGGAGTAAGGATAAAGATTTCAGGGAAAGGAGGACTTGTCTAGTTAGCAGGGAAGCAGGAAAGAATTGTCCACTGCAGCCTAGCACTAAAGAGGAGTCTCTTCCAGGTAGGTAAAGTATGGGACAGATGGGATCAAACCGTCCAGATGTGAGCTAATAAATTACTTTGCTAAAAAGATGCTACAGATAGTATTCTAGGATCAGATGCTACAATAAATACTAAAAAGACTGCAGTGCAGAAGGTGAAAAAGAGTACAACCTATCCTAAATGGGAATACATTGCTATGCATAAGCACATCATCTGACCCTGGGCAGTGACCATCTAGGTAAACAGACTTTTGTAGAACTCAAAAGGCAGGTATCACCAGTCTACATTCCTCAATGGAACTCCAAAGGAAAATTATATCTCAAATTTAAGCATGGGTACATGCGAAGACTCCACTTACAGATGTGCAGCTGATGGTCGAAGCTTCAGGAGACAAAGTTCGAACACCTGAGAAATAGAATCAGAATCAGGAAGAGTACTGTGGATGAGTGATACCAGACTTAAGGAGGTTAAAGGCCAAGACCTCTTAAGGAAGGAAGGAAGGCCAAATTATGGTGACCTGTTGCAGCAAGATGGGAGTTAAATCTTGAAGAGTAAGTCATATAAGGATCAGAACCACATTTCTCAAAACTGAAAGGAATAGGACTGCATGGACAGTAACAACTGCTATCAGCACTGAACTAGATCAAAGCCTGTGAAGGAGGATGGAAACCCTAGGACAGGGAATAAAGCAAATAAATAGTACAGTTGTGTAAAAACTTACCATAACAGTAGATGTCCTACTAATCACTTCTGCAGTTTTCACCACTGATGTCCAGCCGGAGTACAAGGGTCACCATTCTTTGGTCACACATCTGATGCATGACCTCAGTTTGTACATTTTCAGGTATAAAGATGGATGCAGAAGTGAGGATCCTCAGACCATCTGCAAGCCACTGGCCTGAAGACTATTGAGAGAGGAGACTGAAGACTATTGAGAGAGGAGACTGGTCAGCTATGAGGGGTATAGCTTGAACTCTAAGAAAACTCCCCATACCTTTGTAAGATAGGGTAGAGTACATGCTGGTTAAAAAGTCCACTGAACATGTGGGAGAAACAGACAAATATAGGTTTTGTAAAACAGAATTGGAACAGTCGCACACCTTGTTGCTGGTTGTGACATACTAATGGCAGAAGGAATGTATACTGAAAAGCACAATAATGCGGCAAGGCTGTTGCACTGGGGATTATGCAAACATTATGGTACTGAAGTGACTGAAAAACTCTGGAAACATGAAGCATCGATCATTGAGATCACTACACCCAGTGACTACAGTGTTTTGCGTAGAGAGAGACACAAAGTCATAAAATATCAATATTTGCAAGTAGAAACAAGAGCGATGTGGAAGAAAGATACCCAAACAGTTGCAATAGTAGTTAGAGTAACGGGTCTTATAAAAAATAATCTACAATCATATTTAGATACGTTACCAATACGTGCAACTCCATACGAACTGCAGGAGGAGTTATTACTGGCACATTGCGGGTGCTGCGAAGAGCACTTTTGGCTGACATCAAAGATTGAAACAATACTAATTTCATAAACTTTAATCGTACTTTGACCTAGGAATGGGGTTCATTCCCATCATGGTATTAGAAGCCCAAAAGATTTGGAGAAATTAAAAAAGTGCAAAACTTGTTCTATCAATTTTCTAAGTTTACAAGAGCAATGTTTAAAAGGTGTCCCTATTTTGGGCCTTTGTCCCCCCACTATTTGTTGCTTTGCCCAGATTTCTTGCTCTTAAGAGGTTGATAGGTATGGGAAGTTTGTTTTCATTATGAGACTGTATTGCTTTGTTTAGCAAATGTCTATCAGTGTTTGTGCTATAAAATTTGAAATAAAAGTTTTAAATTAAATCCAAATATCTGTAATCATTGTAGAAGTAAAGCAGAAAAAAAAAGTATGCACACACAGTTTTGAACAGCATTTTTGGTAACTGGGGAACAATAGCCAAGTAATGGGACACTGGAATGGCTGTGTGTGTTGGGGGGAGGAGTTGCATGGTGCTGGTGGTGGGTTAATCCAAATGAAATGAATGTGTACCGACACTGTTTTATTTACAAAAAAACACTATCTGTAGTTGTCCCTTGAAAGATCAAAGCAATAACAGTATGAGCAAGTAGTCACATCCAACTTTAGTGAAATAAAACTTGAGCATAAGCCTAGCTATGAAAAACACCTAATGGGTTGTCTATACAGTAACTTCAAAAGGTTGGTCTGGTCTGAAAATGCTGAAGTATAAATAACCATGTATTTAATGAGAAGCAAGGAGGTTCACCACCACTGAACAGGAGAGACAGTGATGGTAGAAGTCAACCTGCAGAACTCAAAATCTCTCAGAATTATTTGCTATGCAAAACTTGAGTAAAAAGTACCCTAAACAAACATAGATGAAGTGAGTATGTGTATTTTAAAGTTATAGTTATACAAGGTAATCCACCATCTTTGCTAAGAGACTATTTCTAAGCGGAGCTCTACAAAGAGACCCCAACCCATTCAGGACAGGGAGGATGACCAGAGGTCTTGGATAAACTGATAAGTTTGTCAGAGGAAAGAAAAGAGGAAGGTACAACTAAGATCATCCACCTACCTACTGAACAGGTTCAGGGGAAGAAGATGACAGATTTTTAGATAAATGTAGATGCTAAGCTATATGCACTGGCAAAAGCTCTTATACTGCACAACCAACCACGTGAAGGTGAGGTTCAGTGGTTGCTATAGATATAACAGTTATGCAGTTCATCATATGTAGGTAACCAAATCACCAATCAGTTTCCCTAACTGTTGGAATAAAACAGAGCCAGATAAAATGCCAGTCTTATATATAAAGAAAGCCAAAACTAAATTCTAAATCTGTTTTAGGAGGGAAAGATTCAAGGTTCAATTGCAAGCTCTGGGAAAGTACAACAAAATTCAAGCAGAAAAAACAATCCAAACCACATCTTACAATAGTACTTGTGAGACAAACAAGAATTGGATAAAAGTTCTCAAGAGCCGCGGTCGTGCAGTGGTAGCACTGTCACTTCAAAGCAAGAGGTTCTCCCGTTTGATTCTCAGCTGGAGCGCCTTCTGTGTGGAGTCTGCATGTCCTCTCCGCGTTCAAAAGACATGCGTAGAATGGGCGTGCCTTCGTTGAAGGTGGGCGTTGAGCTAACACCTCGACACCATAAAAATCTACTGCCAATCATTAGCGGACCAAAGTTCCTCTGTGGCGACCCCTAAACGGGAGAAGCCGAAAGAAGAACAATCTTTACTGTATTACTACATATGACATAGGCAATCATACATTTATATAAATGAAAACAAACCATGCCAATATATTTCCAGTTGTAGACATTACACATCACATATAATTTTCTATACAGTCATTGTCAATTAAAAATTACATAACTCATTCAATTTCGACCTTCCCTCAAACCTCATTCCCTCCTCCTCCAAAACAATACTCTGTATGCATTGTTCTATACAATTCCCATTTTTGTTTACTATGAAATTTGCTCATACCCTTTTCTAAATATTCCATTAGTTATACCAATTTGCTGACCCATTACATCTGACTGAGTAGTCTACAGAGAAATTTTCAAGTCTGCCAGGTCATTACACTCACAAAAAATATGTTCCCAATTACCTCTTTCTTTCCAATCACACCAACATTTAACTTCAGGAAAAATTCTTGGTATAAAAATACTTATGCAAACACTTCCAAGCAAAAACCTCAATCTTCTAGAATTTGTTGCATATCTGGGAGTGATGAATACATCCATTCTTTTTTTCTTTATGAATTGTTAATCCAGTCTCTCGTCCCAATCCTTTCTAACCTCCTCTGATTGATTCCAATAGCTAAGCTATCATGCAATATTTTACATGCTATACTAATCATCACATTAACAGCAGCTTCTGTTCTAGATTCTACTAAAAAATGATCCCCCCTATTCCTTTCTCTTTGCTTATACTCTGATATCTATCCTTGATAGGGAAGGCAATCTATAGTGTGCAGTCCAAATGTATTTTTGGCCTCTTCCCATTCTATTACCTTTCCCTCTCCAATTGCTTGTTCCCAATACCTCGGTTCCTTTGCCAGTTGTTCCCTCTAAATTCCACTTCCCACTTGCTTATACTCTGTACCCCCAATTGCACTCATCCGTATCGGCAGAATCTCCTTTTTCCATTCCTGTGTTGGCATAGATGTGAGAATACTTTCTGAATATAATATTCTGAATGGTTACTGTTATTCTCCTTAAGGATCTGCATCCAAAATCCCAGTCTCTTATTTCTTGAGCTTCCATCCTATTTCATCATCCTTTTTCAACTCTGAATTATAGCCTTTCTGCTTCTGCTATGTATAGGAGCTTTAAATGTGTAGCTCTGAAATACCCCTTCAAATCAGGTAATCCCAAACCACCTTGTTCTACTGGAAGGATCAGCTTACCCCCACTTGACTATTGCCTTCTCCTCCCAGATAAAAATCCTTCAACTTTTTATTAATTGTTAACCACAACTTCTCCTCCGGTTAATAAAAATATGCCTGACCTGTGTATAAAATTAAAAGGACTAAAAACATTTGCACTGTTTGTATCTTGCACCCATATAGATTTATAGATTTATAGATTTTTATTAGGCTAACGACCCAGGGGGACTAAGCCTATCTAAGTTTTCCCAAAAGAATAACGATGTCCTGTATCCAAATTGGACGCTGGGGGCCAGGCATTTATAAGCAACCTCTGTCTATATCCATAAAACAGAGCTTGCAGTTGCTCAGTTTTTGCATTTTATGTTTAGTCTCTTCCCCAAATATCCTTAACTGCCATAACATAATCCTTTTTAATCAATACGCCTAAGTACTTTTATGGAATTTTAACACCGTTTTATCATGTCATCATAAATATGGGTATTGTTGAACCAATTCATGTGTACGTACATAGTTTACAACTATTGCCTTTGTTTTAAGTTCATTAATTTTGTGACCCGAAAAGACCTGAAACTGTCTCATAATATTACACAACACTGAAATGACCTTTTCTGGTTTTATCAGGTATAACAATAAAGCTAACTTTTCTGGACTACCATACCAATTATATCCTTGAATTTCTGTGTCCCTTATATTTAGAACCACTGGCAAAGAAAATAACAGAAATAACAAAGGGGAAAGAGGAAACCCCTGCCTGGTTCCTCTATTCAAACAGAACAGATCAGAGAGGACCCTTCCCCCCAACTTCAATTTTTCACTCCAATCCCTCATATATCCTCTGAATTAACCTTATTACTGTGTCAGGGAATGCAAATGCTTCCATTGTCATACTCAGAAAATTCCAGTTTACTCTGCCGAATGCTTTCTCCGCATCAAGACCCACCAACAACAGTGGTATTTTCTTACATTCTGCTTCACTCTGGATAATCATTGTTTTATTAATGTTGTCATGTTTGCCTCCCCTCCACAAAACCACACTGACCTACATCTATCAATGTTGGCATCAGCTCTGCCATTCTTTTAGCCATCACAAGCACTTTATACAATTATGGTTTAGAAAAGAAATGGGCCTGTATGAAGCTGGATCTGATATGTCTTCACCATCTTTAGGCATTACAGCCAACACAGTCTTTCTTCCAGGATGTTGGTGCGGTTTCTCCTTTTAAAATACTGTTAACCTTCCCGATTTTTATCACCTTCTCCCTTCCTATCTTCCAATCTTCCAATCTTCCACAGGAACTCCATCTATTCCTAAACACTTCTGTATACTGGACATTCATTACCATTTTATCTCATATCCTCTTGTCCAGCTAATAACAGAGCATTATCGAACTCTAACCTTGGCATATTTAATTCTTCCATAAACATTTCCATTTGCACTTTTTCTTGACTTCCTCACATCTCTGCTTTATATAAATTTTCATAAAATTTCGAAAATATTTCTAATACCTCTTTAGGAACTGTGGCTATTTTTCTTGCTAAAGGCTCCTTAAATTTGGCAAAACAATCCCTTCTATTTTCTGTTGCCTAAGTCATTGTGCCAAACGTTTTTGAGCCCTGGAGTTATCATCAAAAAATAACAGTCTTTCTAAACTCATGCATTTTATTCTGGTATTCCCTTATTTTCTCTTTATCGCTCTGCAATTATACTTCCTCTTATTCTGTCAGATTCCCCTTACTTTAACCTTTGTCAGGCCCTCCAAATAATTCTTATTACTTCATAACCAGATCTCTTTTTCTTTTATTTATACACTATTTTTAAACTCCATTTTTATTTTATCCCACTCACTAGCTATAACTTCTGGACTACATTCTATCTTTCCTAATAACTCCCACATAATTTCCACTACCCATTCCTTAAATTCTTTTTAATGGGTAGCTGGGAAGCACCAGTGTCTCATCTTTTCTTCATTACCCTGCAGTTTTATCTCAGTAATTACTGGCACATGATCTGAAACAGTTATTGGATGTGTATCAAAGTTTTCAATTAAAAAGACATGTTTCTGTGAATTACAATTTTTATCAAGTCTAGCCCAATTACTGTGTCTTGGGGAATAATACGTGACTTCTCAGAGTTCCTGCTACTGAATTCACATCTTTTGTACCAAATATTTTCATAAATGTTTTCAGAAATATATACTCTTTTGTTACATTTTCATTTTGTTACATTTTCCCTTCTAGACCCCCAGCTACATCCACATTGTTGCATATCTAATTCCAGTCCCCACCTACAAGTAATATACCCTGTTGAATGTGGATTATTTCTCCCCCAAATTTTTAAGTTCCAAAACAGCAGTTTTAGGTGAAACATTAATATGTTACTGTCATTCTCATTCCTTGCCAGTAGCCCCTTACTACTACAAATATGCCATCAACTTTTTTTTCTCTTCGAGCTCTACTGGAGATCATCTAGCAATTATTACAAGTGCTCCTCTTTTCCTTGGTCTGTAATATTCTGCAGAATATCCATCCTGAAATCCTTTCTTTATCAAATTCACATGCTCACTTCTTTCCAAATGTGTATCTTGTGGAATTGCTATTTGCACACTGCATTTCTTAATATAATTAAAGTATTATTTTCTTTTTGTCTATACCTGTGAGACCAGTCATATTCTAAGCCAATATGGAAAGTGTTGCCATTATAAGACGTCATTATTCCAGCAATTATATATGGCAGTTGTATTAAATGTCCATGTCCAGATTTTGGAATACATGTACCCATTAATGTCTAGCAGGGTAATCCTTTATACAGTTTTTTTTTCTTATTAACATCGGAACGTATGTCACATTTACAAGACTTTTTATTTTAATAAAAACCTCCTAACAATGAAAAAAATCCAGAACACCCTCATAAACTATTCACTTAATACAAACAAACTGAAGTATATACATCTTCAAATAATTAAGTTTAATCTTCTTAACAGGAACATTTGTGCCAAATAGATAGCTGCTAATACAGGCACTAGTTTATCTGAAATTGAGGTTATCCATGCTCGGATGCATGTTATGGCCTGAGCTTCTACTTACAGGAACTGGTGTGACATCTGTTCTTTTTATCTTTACTCCTACTCCCCAGATGTGAAATATACTTGCTTATTTACAGAAATAATGAACTTTTAGCCTTTACGAAACCAGTGTTCTGTCCTACTGCCCAATCATCATCTTGTCTCTATGGAAAAGCAAGAGAAAAAAGAAAAATGCACTTCTCCATTTTAGCCTGAAAGTCAAGTTATAACATTGCGAAAAAAAAAACTTTTAATTATGTTCAGTGATCTCATATTTACTTGTTTCTACTTAAAATGTGTTATTAGATTAAGGCAAGGGTTTTAATCGAGTCACAATGCAAGTGAAAACATATCAGCTCCACATATATAACGATCTGGATAATTTTACACCCCATGTCCTACAACAACTCTAGATTACAGCGTTTTGTAAATATGCTTCTGATGAGACTTTCTTCTCTTTTTGCACTGTAATGACTATACATCTTAATACCAAAAAAGAAAGAGAAGAGTAAGAAAAAGGCATCTGTTTACTTTAATAACTTTACCACATACTAGAACTAAAAACACTTTACTATAAAATACACAATTTATATTGTGAAAAGTTTCACAGAAATACTGTTAAGAAAATAATTTCTTTTACTTCGTTACCTTTTTCCTTCCTCCTCCCCTCAGAGTCCTTCCAAACATTAATGACATGAAGTGAGTCAAATGCTTTTCAGTTCAGGTTTTAGAGCCAACAAAAGCCCACTCTACTTATTCTTATAGAGCCATATTTCGCAAATGCAACTGATAACTTGCACTTATTTATTAATTTCCATGTTGCTGGTCTTCTTCCTGCTCATCTCCATCTCCCAGCTCAAGATTCTGGTTCAATTCCACAGTGCTCCTGATTCTTCTGGTCAACTCCTGTGCTTTTCTCTGTCTCTCAAGCCTTCTTCTTTTGAACAGTGGAAACGGTTTCAAAGGCAAAGCCTCTCAATGTGCTTTACTATCAGAAGAATGATAAGTTGAGTCTCCTTATACTTAACGTCACCTCTAGACTACTGGAAGCCATGTCTTGCACCAAAGCTGGAGCTTAAACTGCTTTTTGCTGAACAGCTGCAGGATTCTTCCCAGTCAGTGTTTTCTCTTCATCATTTCTAGCTGATTTGCTTTCAGGCTCTCTTAGTCTCTTTTTTTTTTGCAGGCATACAGGCAGTGTTTTTACTAGCCAGTAACTGAAAAACTGCAGCCATAGATACTATCAACTTGTGTAAAACTCAGTATTCACACTGGGAGAGCTGAAGTTAAACTGCTGACATGCAGCCACAAAAAAAATTTGATGGCGAGTTACAGAATCACTTGGAAATTTTTAAAAAGGAGGTCTGAAAAATCTTAAGATATTCCCTGTGTCAGCATACCTCCTTCATTACACTTTCTGACCACTGCTACAGCAGATGGGCCATAAGTAAGTCTCTATCCAAACGGAAAATTAAAATCTAATTTTAACAATCTTGGAGGTTCTGAGAATGTACTACTGGACACAGCCCTTGAAGAAGTAGCAGAGTCATATGCACACTGTATACAATGAGTACTGACCTGAACATTAGAAGAAATATAAAGATTTTTTCCTCACAAGAAGAAACTGCAGATAAACCATTCCTCATATTTTAACAATTAGTGAGAACAAACCTTAACATATGGAATTAAGTAAGTGTTTAGCAGCAGAAGGAAAAACTACATATGGTGGATCAGGTTTGGGAAGAGGGAATAAAACCTTAAGACTGAGAAACATTGCACATCCCGTCTGCCTTTATTGGGGCAGCTTGCTGTCAAGAAAATGCAGTAGTAATACATCCTCCAAAGCTGGCAGAACTGTAAGAATGGATGCAGGTTCTGGAACTTTCCTCGAACAGCTCAAAGTATTTTCTGAAGGACTGAGAAACCTCTGTTCTCATTGAAAACACTGGCACATTCTTGAAATAGTCTCACAGAAAGAGACCCCCCCCACACCTCTGCAGGAAGAGTCTGAAACTGAGCTCTCCTCTGTGTCTGAATCATAAATTTAAAAAGAAAACTCTACAGCTGTCTCTTCAGCCTCCTGTCCAGAGTCAGAATACTGAATCTCTTCAGGAATGGCAGTGTCCCTCTTTCTTTTACCAGAAACTACTTTATAAGAAGGATCAACAGCCTGAGTTAAACCTGTGCAAGACCCAGTAAATTAGTCCTGTCTAATGAAATTTGAGGAGTAGATACATGTTTAGTTTTCAGTTTCTTTTTCACAGTAAAACTGGGGCTAAAGTGTTAATAGCTGCTGCAGCAGCAGCTTCCTCAGAGATGGGCACAATATTCTAACAAAACAGGGAAGTCTTCAATGTTTCCTCTCCCAGGACCTAAAAGACTGGATCTCTACTACCCACTAAGGGGACACCAACAGCCACAGAGGATTTGGCTGTATGTGCTACACCACAGGGATCTGGGGTAAAAAAAAATCCAGTTTTGGGAGATGGAAATGATCAGCAAGAAGTGAAAAAATGGGAGATAAAGGATCAGTCACATTTATGAAATATGGCTTAGCAGGAAACATTGACTGGGAAAGACTGAACTTTGTTGAATTTGTTAAACTTGTGGGTGGACTGCAAAGCATATACCACAATTTATCTCACTGATATTTAGAAGGACACTAAAAAGGGAAAAAAACATCTTAAGTAAAGCAGTTTCTTCTATCAGTATATGTATAAAAGATGCCATGATATATAAACTACATGTTATTTTGTAAAGTAACTTTGTACAGAGTGCAGTCAATTGTATTTTAAATGAGGGAGGGAATTTAACTGTTGTATCTAATAAAGATATTAAAGTAAACAGGTGCTTTTTCTTAGTTATAAGAAAAAAGTGTTTGGCATTCATAAATACAACAGAACTAAAAAAACAGATGAGGAAAGCCTCGCCAAATGCTATGCGATCATGAGACGCCTGATAATAAATCTTCAAAAATTGTCAAAAATACCATAAGCTGTAAGCCAAAGAAATAGAAATAATCCAATGTTTAATGAGAATCGAATGGTTACAAGTTAAGCGCTTTCACCCGTTCAAAACACGGGCTTCATCAGAACTAAAATTTTATAAAAAACAGTTACCATTTAAATAACCTTATTGGCGCCAAAACACTGGCTCCATTTAAAGACACAGGGCAACCACTAATGTTAAACAAAGTAGCTGTCAATGCATGTTATTGATCAATGTTGACATCTTAAACTAACTAAAAATGTAAGAAATCATCAAATATTTTATAAATAGAAAAACTCTCTCAACAATGAACATTACTATTAATGCATGTTGAGCGAAGGCTTTATAGAAATAAAATCATTGAGCCCTGGGGGGGGTGGACGTATCTGTAAACAACTGCCACCACAATTCCTTATATGATAGCAGACCTTTGTATTCTCCCCCCCTCGGGTCTATCTTAATATTGTCGAAAATAGCAAACTTAAATTGATGGTCATCACCCCATTTTTTTATATGTCTATATAATGCGTTTTTTGCATCCTTCTTTTTAATACAATATAAATGTGCGTAAATTCGCTTGTGGAGATGCCTTTCGGTCTTACCAATATAAAAACCAGAACAGGCACAACATTTGGCCATAGACAATAAATTTAGACTTACAATTTTCCTTTCTAAAACTTATTCGAGACCTATGAATGTTATCTAATATTACTCCATCCACTTCATTTATGGTGAAACATAAGTTGCACCTACCGCATTTATTAGTATGTTTATTAGAAGGATTTTGAACAATGGGACCTCTTTCTAAGTATTTTTTAATATTAAATCCCATTTTATTAACAAAAATTGGGCAAGGTCCTACAACATTCGCTACTTCATTATCTGCCAAAATAATGTTCCAATTAGTGGTCAGAATTTCTTTGATTTTAAATATATATGGGCCATATTCAAGACGCAAGCTCTACTATAATTCACTGCTGTATCCAAATGTCTATCAGTGTGCATAGGAATAATATCTCCTTGGTTACAGTTGTAACCCAATAAAGGGGTGTATCTTATTCCCCATTCCTTGATTACCTGCTTACTCATTTTAGACATAATTTTTGAATCATAGCCTCTGTGTCTAAATAAACATGTAATAAAACTCACTTCCTTCAACATGTCTGAATATAATGAAGTCATCCTGACGGCTCTGATTAATTGCCCCTTAAATATATTTCTTAGAAGTTTTTTTGGGGTGATTGCTAGAATATTCCAGGTAGCTATTAGAGAATGTGTTTTTCCTATATATTTTAGACTGAAAATTCTTACCATCTTTAAAAACCCAAGTATCTAAATATGCTAACCCCTCCTTACTATTAGAAGAAGTAAATTTCAAATAATTACTACTGGAATTAATATAATCTAAGAATTTTTCAAGATAGTCTACACTACCATCCCATAGGATGTAAATATCATCCAAAAAACGGGAATAGTACTTGATGGATTTGAAAAATTCACTTTGGAACACTATGGATTCCTCCCAATCAAGCATAAACAGGTTTGCAAAAATGGGGGCACAAGCTGCCCCCGTTGCTACGCCCCTGGTTTGCCTAAAGTACTCATCATCATAATAAATGTAATTGTGTTCCAAGACTATACTCATCATTTCGATAAGACATGCTTTATCCCAATCCAACTCTGCATATTTTCTAATGCTATTGGCAAAAGCATGCAGACCCTCCTCTTTAGGTATACAGGAGAATAGTTTGATTACATCGATGGTGACCAATAACAACTCATCATTATATAAGTTGATGGGATAATTTTTCAGGAATTCCCATGAATCCTTAACTTTCCCTTTAGGAACAGCTGTGGATACTATGTTGAAAAGTACAGTTTTGTACCTACCATAAATGTAGATGTTCGAGGATACCCATTGCTGCAGTCCTTACTATTGGGTAGTCCGCTGTCCCAGTCGTAGACTGTCCAGTACGCCAGGGTACTAATAGTCTTTTCTTGCCCCAGATGTCAGAAGACCCTAAAAAGACAAGGCCCAAAATACCTGCACCAAAAATATATACAATATATACAAGAATATATACAAAAATATAGCATGTAACCTCACCTACACAACCACCCTTAAAACCAGAGGCAGCAATGGGTATCCTCGAACATCTACATTTATGGTAGGTACAAAACTGTACTATGTTCTTCGTTCCCCATTGCTGCAGTCCTTACTATTGGGTAGAATCCCAAAGCAGAGGTAAGGGAGGCTGGCAAATCATAAAGAAGCAGGAGCTGACAACATGCCTTGCAAAACGGCTGTGGCAAAACCAGCCCTAGACTTAGAGTAGATAGGAAGGTGATAATGCTTAGAGAAAGTATGCACTGAACTCCAAGTAGCTGCTTCCAAAATATCCTTAGTTGCCACCCCCCTTAGAAATGCTGTTGAAGTGGCAGTAGCCCTAGTGGAGTGAGGCCTAATCCCAGCTGGAATCTCCTTGCCATGATGGGAATAACAAAATGCAATGCAAAAGCCAATCCACCTAGAAATAGTTTGTTTTGATACAGGCTTGCCCAACTCAAAGCAAAAGAAACAAACAACTGCTGAGAGTGCCTAAAATCCTTAGTCCTGCTTAAATAATAACGCAATTGCCTGTGTACATCTAAAGTGTGCAAAATCTTTTCCCCTTTATTTTGGGGTCTGCATAAAAGTAGGCAAATGAATAGTTTGGTTTAAAGCCACACTAGAAACCACCTTAGGCATAAAGGAAGGATTAATGATACCCTATCCTTATGGAAAATCAAAAGGGCTCTACTGCCATAAGGGCCTGCAACTCAGACACCCTTCTTGCAGAAGTAATAGCCAACAGAAAAGCAGTCTTCCATGACAAGTATTTCAATTCAGCAGTAGCCGCAGGCTCAAAAGGTTGTAGAGTAAGTTTTTCCAACACAAAATTGAGGTCCCAAGCAGGAGTAGGAGCTCTACGGGGGTCTTATATTCTTTGCCCCTCTAAGAAACTGCTTGAACAAAGGATGCGAAAACAATGGTGGGTCACAATCATAGTGAGCTGAAATTGCTGCAGCATGAATCTTAATGGAAGAGAAGGACAAACCTTTGTCCAATAACTCAGTAAGATATTGAAGAGCCACACTCAAATTAGGCTCAGAAACCTCCAAATTCTTTGCTGTACTCCAAAATAAAAATCTCTTCCATTTTACACTTTCCTTGTACTAGGTCTTCTAGCTTCCATAATCACATTTAAAACCTGTTGAGGAAGTTGAGACCTGCTGTGTTTCAACACAGAATATGCCAAGCTGTGAGATGAAGAGAGTGAAGCTTGACATTGAGCAGATGACCATCCTTCTGAGATAACAGATGAGGAATCAGAGGTAAAGGCCATGGAGGCTTCTTTACTAGACTCCGTAGTAGTGGGTACCAGTGTTGCCGAGGCCAATCTGGAGCTATCGAAATCATCCTTGGCCTGTCTTGTCTGACCTTTAATAGTACCTTTGGAAGAAGAGGCAGAGGTGGAAAGGCATACACATGAAGGTTTTTCCAACTGAAAGACAGAGCATCCACTTTCCAAGCTGTGTGATGAAACCCCTTTGTGCAATACTTTGGCAGCTGGTGGTTTAGTGGAGAAGCGAACAGATCTATGTCTGGAGTTCCCCAAGACACTGTCAATTTCTGAAATACATGAAGATCCAGTTTCGGGGATCCATGATTTGTCTGCTTAACACATCTGCTAAGGAGTTCTGGCAGAAACCTTGCCTGAAGAGTCAGTTGCAAGCTTAGCGCAATCTCCCATAAAATCATTGCTTGCCTGCATAGAGGATAAGAATGTGTTCCCTTGCTTGTTGATGTACCACATGACAGTTGTGTTGTCTGTTAGAATCAACACCTGCCCTGGAAGAAGTAACTCCTTGAAAGCCATTAATGCAAACTGGACTGCTAACATCTCCTTCATGTTGATATGTAGATGCTGTAGTCTGGCAGGCCACTTGTCTTGTATCCACTTTCCATTTAGATGAGCTCCCAAGCAATGTCCGAGGCATCTGTCGTTAAAATCTGACTCGCCTCTGGCCGGGTCACAGAGAGTCCCTTGTTTAGGTGACATTCCTGAGCCCACCACAAAAATTCTTTTTGAAGGCAAGGTATTATTTGAATGACAGTGTCCAAATCCTGGCAGTGCTGTGTCCATACATTTTGAGATACCATTGTAGCTTCCTCATATGCAGTTTGGCATTGGGAAGCACCAGAATACAAGATGCCATGAACCCTAATGCTTGAAGGACTGTCCTTGCAGTCAGCACGGACTGATGAGATAGTTGATGGAAGTAAAGTGATAGACTCTTTTGTTTGTCCGGGGTTAAAAGGCCATCTGGGCTGCTGTATTCAGTCTCACACCCAGAAAGCACATGTCTTGAGAGGGTACTAGACTGGACTTTATTAGAATACCCTAGGCATCTTAGCACTGCTATAACATATTCCAGATGCTGTAAGAGGTCTTCCTTTTCTTGAGCCAGAATCAGGCAGTCGTCCAAGTAAGGATAGATTTGAATTCCTTGTAGCCTAAAGTAAGCTATCACTGAGCCAGAACCTTTGTGAATACTTAGATAAGCCAAAGGGCAATGCAGAGAACTGATAATGAAGATACTTCCTGCAACTTAGCCTTATAGGCACATGAAGGTAAGCTTCCTTGAGATCTAAAGTTACCATCCAGTGATCCTTGCCCAGCAGAGGTAAGCTGTTCAACATCTTGAACTTGGGAATGTCCAGATAAGTGTTGAGAAGAGATAAATCCAAAATTGGTCTCCACGTGTTCCCTTCTTTGGTACTAGGAACAGGCGAGAATAAAATCCTAGGCCCCTTTCTGATACAGGGACTGGCTGAATGGCCCCATCTGGAGTAACTGAGAAATCTGCTTGTGAGCCTCTTTTCTTTGTGGAGGAGGAACGTCTGGCATGCCTTTGAAAGGGGCATTGTATGGAAATAAAACCTGTAACCGCGGTGTATGATATCCAACACCCATCTGTCTTGAGTAATTAGATCCCAATTTTCTTTGAAAAGAGACAGTCTTCCTCCCAAAGGAGCTGCCAGACGAACCTACTGGCAGCTGAAAAGGCAGGTCATTGGGTCTGTTTACGAAAGGACTGACCCCTCACCAGAAGTCTGAGCAGGTGAACTCCCTGTCCTAGGCCTAAAAGAACCTTGAGCTAGACCTACCCCTAGACTGGGAATCATAAGCAGGAAAAGTCCACCCCTTAGCAGGCCAATTTCTACTAAACTGGTGGCTGCACCTGCAAAAAATCTTTAACAGTTTGCATAGACTTAGCTTTGTCCTCCATTTTCTTTAAAACTGCTTCCACAGGCGAACCAAACAACACATCAGACTGTAAAGGAGCATCCAAAATCCTTGTTTTAACATGTTCAGCTAAATTCTGATCCCTCAACCAGGCATGCCTGCGAAGAACAGAACTAGTGGCAGCCACCCTCGAGGAGGCCTGTACAGCATCAAAACCACATTGCAAAGAATGCTTACCCACTTGTTCAGACACATGAACCAAATCCAGCAACTCTTTACATTCAATCCCTTCAAAGCATCCACCTTTGATTTCATTTGTGAAAGCTGATAATTTTCATATTTTAGCATGTGAAACTGACAATTCTCATGGCTAGAGTGGAAGAAGTATACACTTTCTTTCCCCACCTATCCAAAGCCCTGGCCTCTATCAGTGGGAACAGGATTTTTAACCACAGAGGCCTTAACACCTTTAGGCCCCTGAGAAACAGTTTAGGACTCTTAAACAAATACTTATGAGCGTACCTATCAGGTTTAACAGGAGCAGGAGGCAAAGAATCAGGGTACAGGGAAGCCTCTGCAACGGACCATCAAAAAAAAGCAAGAGGGGAGATGGGTGGCCGGTCATGCGTTAGTACCGCCGTACTGGCGTCAGTCAGTCTAATGAATCGATGAGTCAGCCCATATACTCTGGTATTCGGGCCGACTGGGACAGCGGACTACCCAATAGTAAGGACTGCAGCAATGGGGAACGAAGAACATCATATTTATAGTAAAATTACTCACTTAGTTAAGTATTCATGGGAATTCCTGAAAAATTATCCCATCAACTTATATAATGATGAGTTGTTATTGGTCACCATTGATGTAATCGACCTAATCTCCTGTATACCTAAAGAGGAGAGTCTGCATGCTTTTGCCAATAGCATTAGAAAATATGCAGAGTTGGATTGGGATAAAGCATGTCTTATCGAAATGATGAGTATAGTCTTGGAAAACAATTACATTTATTATGATGGTGAGTACTTTAGGCAAACCAGGGACGTAGCAATGGGGGCAGCTTGTGCCCCCATTTTGGCAAACCTGGTTATGCTGGATTGGGAGGACTCCATAGTGTTCCAAAGTGAATTTTTCAAATCCATCAAGTACTATTCCCGTTTTTTGGATGATATTTACATCCTATGGGATGGTAGTGTAGACTATCTTGAAAAATTCTTAGATTATATTAATTCCAGTAGTAATTATTTGAAATTTACTTCTTCTAATAGTAAGGAGGGGTTAGCATATTTAGATACTTGGGTTTTTAAAGATGGTAAGAATTTTCAGTCTAAAATATATAGGAAAAACACATTTTCTAATAGCTACCTGGAATATTCTAGCAATCACCCCAAAAAACTTCTAAGAAATATATTTAAGGGGCAATTAATCAGAGCCATCAGGATTACTTCATTACATTCAGACATGTTGAAGGAAGTGAGTTATATTATATCTTTATTTAGAGACAGAGGCTATGATTCAAAAATGATGTCTAAAGTGAGTAAGCAGGTAATCAAAGAATGGGGAATAAGATACACACCTTTATTGGGCTACAACTGTAACCAAGGAGATATTATTCCTATGCACACTGATAGACATTTGGATGCATCAGTGAATTATAGTAGAGCTTGCGTCTTGGAATATGGCCCGTATATATTTAAAATCAAAGAAATTCTGACCACTAATTGGAACATTATTATAATGAAGTAGCGAATGTTGTAGGACCTCACCCCATTTTTGTTAATAAAATGGGATTTAATATTAAAAAATACTTAGAAAAAGGTCCCATTGTTCAAAATCCTTCTAACAAACATACTAATAAATGCGGTAGGTGCAACTTATGTTTCACCATAAATCAAGTGGATGGAATAATATTAGATAACATTCATAGGTCTCGAATAAGTTTTAGACAGGGAAATTGTAAATCTAAATTTATTGTCTATTTGGCCAAATGTTGTGCGTGTTCTGGTTTTTATATTGGTAAGACCGAAAGGCATCTCCACAAGCGAATTTACATACATTTATATTGTATTAAAAAGAAGAATGAAAAAAACGCATTATATAGGCATATAAAAAAATGGGGTGATGACCATCAATTTAAGTTTGCTATTTTGGACAATATTAAGGTAGACCCGAGGGGGGGAGACCACAAAGGTCTGCTATCATATAAGGATTTGTGGTGGCAGTTGTTTACAGATGCGTCTACCCCCCCAGGGCTCAATGATTTTATTTCTATAAAGCCTTTGCTCAACATGCATTACTAGTAATGTTCATTGTTGAGAGTTTTTCTATTTATAAAATATTTGATGATTTCTTACATTTTTAGTTAGTTTAGGATGTCAACATTGATCAATAACATACATTGACAGCTACTTTGTTTAACATTAGTGGTTGCTCTGTGTCTTTAAATGGAGCCAATGTTTTGGCGCCAATAAGGTTATTTAAATGGTAACTGTTTTTTATAAAATTTTAGTTCTGATGAAGCCCGTGTTTTGAACGGGTGAAAGCGCTTAACTTGTAACCACTCGGTTCTCATTGAACATTGGATTATTTCTATTTCTTTGGCTTACAGCTTATGGTATTTTTGACAAGTTTTGAAGATTTATTGTCAGGCATCTCATGACCGCATAGCATTTGGCGAGGCTTTCCTCATCTGTTTTTTTAGTTTAGTTATAAGAAAGATAAGCTTTATGCTATAACAAGATGAGAAAGGCTGGACAGATGCAAGTTTAAGTTAATGCCAAGATCTTGGACTGCTGGGATGAGATGCAGAAGTGTACGGATTATACTTTATGCAGAATTAACATTACATTTTTATAACTGAATACTAGGCTAACTACTCTGAAGGGCCATTTTAACTCTAGCCAATAACTTGTGGCCAGAACTGAACTCTGTACCTTGTGTTTATGAGGTGAAGACCTTAGCCATTATGCCAACCCCTAGCTTAATGTCCTTGGAATAAGCTATAAACACATTTTTATTTTATAAGCAATAGGCATGAAAAAAATAAGGCAAAATAATGAAAGGCAAAAAATGTAAGTTTCTGGTATCTGGAAATACATTAGCTTTTTTTTTTCTCATTAGCAAAAGTTCTCAGTGAAGACATGAAGTCTGCAATGGAGGGTAGTTAGCCAGGGAAATGGTGTACATTGGATTCTGAGTGAAATATACAAAGATTCTTTTATGCATCTGTAGGGTTGTTGACTGCTTTTTTATCACTGCTGACTACTTTTACAAGGAGTCTGCAGTTTCAAGCAATTAATCTTGAGAGTTCTGAACATTCTTTGCTTATGGAAATGCAATATTTAACGGTATAATAGCAAGCAGTTCAGTAAAAAAAAAAGTCTGAAATTTTGGGAAGTGAATAAAAGATGACATCCTCCCCAGCAGCCTTAACACATTTATGCATTTAAAAGTACCCTGTACAATTAAGTTTTACTTAAAGGTAACCAGTGCAGGTACTTGCGTACTATCGCAACCAGATTCCTAACATAAGTAGCAGCTGATTTCCCAGCCATTCTCCTGCCAAAAAATGTTAATACGCAAGTACCACTACATGTCCTACAGCATAAGATGATTTAAATGAAGTGGTTGTGGAGCTGCAGTCTCAGAAAGAGGTACAGCTTCTGTTAAATGAGGTTTTATCTTCTTTTACAACCTGTTCATCTGTGACTGCTTTATCCAAAGCTTTGACATTCTGCACAGCCTTATGAATTAACCTTTGTACAATTATTCAGTTACATACGGATTGTTTCACAAATGTAGAACTCCATCTCTGTCTCCACATATTTATTTACATAAATGTTATTGACGTACCGATACATATGTCATTAGCATCTGTGCCTCCTATCTTGGATGGATTATCCTCTCAAATATGGCACTCTTCTGTTTGTTTTCAAATGTTGCACTGACATAGTTATATCACTATAATGAATTTCTTGTTAAATGTCACTTAGGGAGCATTTGTTCTCATGCACTTAACCACGTACATGTTTGATATCCATTTTAATGCTTATCCAGGTAAATCATATACAGTTTGCTGACTTTAATAGTTTGGTAACAGTCTGTGTGTGTTGGTTCAGGTTTTTGTACAGTGGTTAGTCATTAAACCTTTTCATAAATGTGACAGGTTAAGCGCAACTCAGGAACAGTGCGATATGTGTATGCTCGCTGTTAACATTACTTTGAAGTAAATAGATAAGTAAGTAAGATGCATCTTTTTTGCGAACACAATACAAATTAGAGCAGGTTAGGAATCTGGTTGCAATAATATGCAAGTACCCCAGTGCACTTTTTTAAGGCTAAAAGCTGCTGTTTTCCGAATATATGTAAGCTGTTTTTCACATCTGGAAGGGGAATAATGCAAAGAAAAGAACAGGCAACCATTCATGTAACTTGGAACACAAGCTGTAAAAAGATCTTTAGTGTGGATAACATTCATTTTAGATTAGGTAATGCCTGTGTGTGCAGCTGTTGATTTGGGACAACTGCTCTTATCTGGAGGGTTAAATTTAATTTGCTGAAAATGTATGCAGTTTTGTTTTTCTAAGTTAAGAGGTGATTGGGTTGTTCTTAATCTGTTTTTAATTTTTTGAGAGTCTTCATTAATGCAAAAAGTCTTGAAAATGTGACAAGTTAAAATGGAGATCAGTAGAAACAAGTGTATAAAAGAAAAGCCTTCTAAACAGTGTGTGAATGTAAGACAAAAGTTGGACATTCACATTTCAAGACAATATGGATACAGTAGCCATTATGATAAAAAAGCTATTATTCCCATCTACTACACGACACACTTGGAAAGAAATTAACATGTGAATGTGACAAAAAGGACTGCAGAAAGGATATTCATCAGATTATCGTGGACAAAAGAAAAATGAAGTAATAATACTGACTGCTACAGTGGCTCCAATTGTGACACAAGAGGGGAAAAAGACAATAATGGTAGATTTGTAGTAGTTAAGGGGGCCATTGAAAAGGGAGGAGGATTATGCTGGCGTGTATTTATTCCACCAAAAACAGCCATTATGGAGTTTTAAGAAAGTTTTTGGAGGAAAAAAAATCATCTTTCAGCTAGGATTTATAGGTGGGAACTGGAACTTTATTTTCAATAATGATGCATCATTGGGAGGAGGAAAACTATACCAAAAGAGGGTACATTTTCTGAAAATATCTGGAAATAAAGATATGAATTCAGCAGTAGGAACTTGGGCAGAATTTATATTTTATACCCTATAGTATAATAACTGGGCTAGTCTAGCTAGAGCTTATATTTCACAGCAGCATGTGCATGCAATTGAAAACTCTGACAAACATCCAAAAACTATTTCAGATCATGCACCAATAAAAACCAAGACAAAAAGGCATGGTAATGAAATAAAACTAAGAAACTGGTGTCGTCCCACCTACCTGTTAAAAAGACAGGAATTGAGGGAATGGGTGATGGAAATTATTTGAGTTAATAGAGAAGATGGAAATTTCTTTGACAGGGAAAGCTAGTAAGTAGGATAAAATGAAAATGGAGTTACAAATATTGTAGAAATAAAAGAGATGTGACGAGGAAATGGGACTTATTTAGAGTGTCTGAGAAAGGTTATAATATTGCACTCTAAGAGGCATCTATCAGAACAGCAAGAGTAAAGTGCTAAAAAGACAATAAAGGATGATTTGGATAACATGCATGAGTTTAGAAAGAATGCTATTGAGCAACAATTGTTTGACAACTCCAAGGCACAAAAACTTTTAGCAAGACTTAGGAAACAAAGTGGAAAGGGTTGTTGCCAAAAAATTTGGGGAGCCTATGACAAGGAAAATAACCAGAGATCCTATAGCTGAATTACAGGGATTTCAGAAATTTTATGAAAATTTGTATAAAATAGAGGAATGTGGAGGCCAAGAAAGAGCACAAATTAAATATTTACTAAAGCATTATGTCAAGGTTAGAGGAAGAGGAGCCTCGTCAACTAACACTTAAAGACAGGAGGAGATGAGATAAAAATGGTGATGTACAACCAATCAACAGGGAAGTCTCCAGGAACAGACTATATTCATTTAGAAAACTGGAAGTTAGGAGGGAAGAAAGTGATTAAGATCTGGAAGATTATGTTTAATAGCATTTTAAAAGGTGGGAAAACACCAGCATCTTGGAAGAAAGCTGTAGTGGTGTATTACTCAAACAGGGTAAAGACCCATTAGACACAGCTTCATTTAGACTCACTTCAACTTTAAACCTTGATTATAAAGTGTTTCTGTCTATACTAGCTAAATGAATGGCAGAGGTGTTTTGATAGGTATGGATCAATGCAGTTTTGGGGGGGGGGCGAGCATTTGACAACATTAACAGAACAATTATGAACTAGAAAGGAGTTAGAATGTAATAAAATACAGCAGATGTTTGTGGGTCTTGATCTTCAGAAAGCGTTTTACAAAGATGAGATTTTATGAACAGGCAATGGAAGCATTTGCATTCCCTGATATAATAATGAGGTTAATTATTAGTATACATGAACGATTGGGGCAAGAATCAAAGTAGGAGAGTTCCTCTCTGAAAAGTTAAGTTTGAACAAAGGAACGAGGCAGGGGTGCCCTCTTCCACTTTAAATGCTATATATTTATAGCCACTGGTAGAGAAAATATTGGATTCAGAAATTTGAAGACAAAATTGTCATGGTGATGAAGGAAAGTCTACTATTTGCTAATATTTTGTACTTGATAAATCCAGAAAAGGACATTTCAGTGTTCTAGAACATTTTGAGACCATTTCAGGTCTTTTCAGGATATAAAATTAATGAAGATAAAACAAAGGCTATAACCATAAATGTACCTACACCAGAATTGGTTCAGCAATACCCAAAGTAATGGTGACAGGATAAGATAAAGTACTTACACAGCAAATTATTAGCGCTATTTGATGCAACAGGTTTGAAACTCATAGAACTTTTAATTAAAGAAAATGAGAGAAAGATCAGCGTGTTCTGCATGGAACTGAAAGAACTGAACAAGGCTATTTGATTATAACACTGTATTTTTTAAAGTGGACAATATGATTAATCGTAAACAAGGAGCAAAAATGTCAAACTGCCTAGGGATAAATGTGATTATGAAAGTAGGTGTGTATATTCCAAAACCTCTTGTCTCCAAACACATGGCTGATAAAATAGAAGTAGTAAATAGTAGTAAAGAGTTCGAACAATATTAATTTTAACTTTACCTCTGATTGGTCGGGAGAGGAATCTTTTCAATCCGCTTTTTTTTACATCAACCTCAGGTGAGGTGATCTGAGAGAACCACACAGGAAGAAGATCCTTCGTCCAATCAAAGAAAGAACAACCCTCCCAACCATCAATAACTATGTCAAGATAGAGGGAGGAAATATCAGCTCCAGTTATTGCCCACTGCAACTGTGGCTGTGAAGGACAAGGATGTTTTTTTTACATCCTGCTGACTTTAAAATATTTAATTTACCAGATTTTTCATTAACCAAAGGGTCGGTGACTTTGCTTCAAAAAGGTTTTCAACTCAACCCTAATGTTAGTTTTGATATTGCTAAGATTATGATTCGACTGAACTAATACAGTTGACTTTAATCCCGAACTAGCCGTTAAAAGGAAAAGTATTTTCTTACCCCCCCCCCCACCCAACCCACTTGTCTGTACCTTTGAGATAGTATGTGAGAATAGGTTTAGACAGCTTTATAAGGTAAAGGGGAAATTCACTGAAATTCTTTTAAAAGCTGATAGAAGTGTAAGGGTCATAAAACCCGATAAGGGAGGAAAATAGTTATAATGAATAGTTTAGACTGCTCTTAAAGTTTGTAAAAGAAATTGTAAAAGAATAGTTGGTATCCCTGCTAAACTGTTCTCTCACCAAAAAACAGCAGTACTTCGGAAACACAATAGTGAGGAACCAACCACAAGGAACGCTGAAATAAGTGCTCTTAGTAAATCATTGATGTTAATCCAAAAGACTGGAAACAGGTCGTCACGAAATCCAAAAAGTTCTTTATTTATTTAAAACACAAGGAATAAGCGCTTTCGCGTGGCAAATCCACGCTTCATCAGATATCATTTAAAACAACTAATACGCTTGTATATATCCGCTGTAACGCGGGAAAATGTGATAAATTAATTAAGGCATAAAACCTGTGTTCTGATGTCAGCGCTGGATAAGCGCGCTCTTTAAACATTTGTTAGATTAAGCAGTTAATGCAATAGTACACAAGTCAGTACCATAACTAAATAGAATTCCAAGATGTGTGAACCACATCGTTATTAATGCATAAATAAGTATGTGCACAATTGCCTCTAAATGTTCATAAATATATGTACTGACCATTTACAAAAGATTATTTTAAAAACATTAGCATAAACATCAACATCAATGCACATGAAAGCATGACGAGTCACGCTAACCGCTTATAAACAAAGATAATATGAAAAACTGTATCAATAATTAAACTTATTTGTTAATGACAGCTTGTTTCAGCCTTAAAACAAGCATAGAAAAAAACATTGTGGTAATCTGTCATAAAGTGCGAACAAGGCAAAACACTTAATGTGCGGAAAATGTGCATATATTTATCTCCTTTCAGAGCATAAAGTACAACCAAACAATAAGTTTTGATCTTAAAACAATAAAATACGAATGTACTCCGTGTGGATGGCGACAAAGTAATAACTAGCTTATGATTGATAGATATTTATATCTATGTCTTTTAAATGTTGAAATTTAATAAGCTCATCAGATTGATTGGTCAGTATTCATAGATTCATTGTTCTAACTGATCATAAGTTTATTAATAGAATTTTTATCATATATATATACACATTTTTTATCATTCTTTATTTTTTATTATGCACACCGCTGTCTTGTTTATACTGGTTTCATAATACTTCGTTATTTAGAAAAGATGTTTGATAATACGCTAGCCTATCACATAAGCTAGTTATTACTTTGTCGACATCCACACGGAGTACATTTTTGCACTGAGTGTGGGCTAGACATAAAATCTTGCTTAAATGTTTATCTACGTCTTAATCATAAACTCGAGACTGACAGTTCCTGCCTTTTGCAGGATCCATTAGAGTATTTACATTCGTATTTTATTGTTTTAAGATCAAAACTTATTGTTTGGTTGTACTTTATGCTCTGAAAGGAGATAAATATATGCACATTTTCCGCACATTAAGTGTTTTGCCTTGTTCGCACTTTATGACAGATTACCACAATGTTTTTTTCTATGCTTGTTTTAAGGCTGAAACAAGCTGTCATTAACAAATAAGTTTAATTATTGATACAGTTTTTCATATTATCTTTGTTTATAAGCGGTTAGCGTGACTCGTCATGCTTTCATGTGCATTGATGTTGATGTTTATGCTAATGTTTTTAAAATAATCTTTTGTAAATGGTCAGTACATATATTTATGAACATTTAGAGGCAATTGTGCACATACTTATTTATGCATTAATAACGATGTGGTTCACACATCTTGGAATTCTATTTAGTTATGGTACTGACTTGTGTACTATTGCATTAACTGCTTAATCTAACAAATGTTGTTTAAAGAGCGCGCTTATCCAGCGCTGACATCAGAACACAGGTTTTATGCCTTAATTAATTTATCACATTCTCCCGCGTTACAGCGGATATACACAAGCGTATTAGTTGTTTTAAATGATATCTGATGAAGCGTGGATTTGCCACGCGAAAGCGCTTATTCCTTGTGTTTTAAATAAATAAAGAACTTTTTGGATTTCGTGACGACCTGTTTCCAGTCTTTTGGATTAACATCAATGATTTACTAAGAGCACTTATATCAGCGTTCCTTGTGGTTGGTTCCTCACTATTGTGTTTCCGAAGTACTGCTCTTAAAGTGTATGACTTATTATCAAATGTATCAGTCAAATGCAGCCTCCTGCACGGGGAACGTTGCATGGCACCAAATACATAAAGCACAGAAAACCAAAAAGGAGCCAGCAAACAAAAGATGAATCCAAAAATAAAATCCAGCCCCTTTATTAAAAAGAGATTATAACATTCATCAGACCGGTTTCGGCTGGCAGCAAAGCACAGCCTGCTTCAGTGAAAAAACATGAATGCAAAATATAACAGCTTAAATACTAAATTAGCTTACAACTCATTGGTCCACTCAGAAATTCTCATTTAATCCAGGTGAAAACAAAGCACCTAATTTAGTGATCCATTTCTTTTCTTTGGTATCTAAAATAGTGTGCCAACCAGTCTTATTCAGTATATTGTCCCTAATCATATCAATAACAATGAAAGAAAATTTGGCAGTATTGTGTTTCAAAGTGTGTTTGTACAAAGCACTATTGATTTTCATAGTTCTAATATTGCTCATGTGTTCTGAAATACGCAATTTCAAAAGCCTCGATGTCTGGCCAACATAAAAACACCCACAGCTACAAGTGACCAGATAAATGAGCCACTCACTACTACAGTTCACAAAAAAACGGATGTCATAGACCTTGGAAGAATTCCTACTTGTGAATTGCTTAGATTTCATAATTTTATCACAATTGACACAATGCCCACAAGGGAAACATCCAACAAGACGTTCTCCAGTTAAGGTAGTTTGTGTTGATTGTAAAGTGCTAGTAAAACGTGTATGTTTGCAATGACTAAAACATGAAGCTAAATTCTTTCCTTTCCGAAAAGAAAATAAACATTTTTCGGGTATTATATCAAATAAGTCTGGGTGGCTTAATAAGATGTTCCAATTACTCTGAATACTATTTATAAGTACTTCTGAATTCCTAGAATATGTGGTAACTAGCCTGATTGGCTGTGTAGTTCCCAGTTCCCTAGATTTGTATGTGAGCAGATCCTGTCTTGATGACTTATTGGCCCAATTGCTGGCCTGCAGAACATGTCCCATTGGATAACCTCTCTCACGGAATCTGTTGGTAAGATCCCGTCTATGTACCTGAAAGGTATCATCCCTTGAACATATACGTCTCATACGTATAAATTGGGATTTCGGTATATTTTTAACAATACGTGGAGGATGAAAGCTGGAAGCGTGGAGGACCGTGTTGTATTCAGGATATTTCCTGAAGACCTGTGTGCTTAAAGTATCATCATCCTGTCTTGTAATTAATACATCAAGAAAGGTGATAGTAACTCATAATTAATGGTAAACTGTAAGCCCCACTTGTTGTCATTCAAATATGAAACAAAATCATTTAGGTAGTCAACATCGGCCCTCCAAACCATCCAGCAATCATCCAGATAACGTCTCCAAATATCAATTTCGTCAAGATATATATTGTGGCTGCTATTATAAATAATTTGATCCTCAATATATGCCATACAAAGGTCAGCATAAATGGGAGCAAAAGATGCTCCCATTGCTGTACCCTTAGTTTGGCAGAAACACAAATCTTGATAGAAGAAGACATTAGTGAGGACATGCTCTGCAAGGCCAACCAAAAAATTGTTGAAATCAGAATCATATAGATGTGCTACATTGAGCCAATGTGTCAATGCTTCCAAGCCAACCTCATGTGGAATATTCGTGTACAGAGAACTAACATCTAATGTACACATCAGCCAACCAGGTTCCAATTGTGTATCTGCAACGATCTGTAGAAACTCAGTAGTGTCCTGCAGACATGACCGAACAAAAGATAAGGGCTTTAGGTGTTTGGTCAAATAAATAGACAACGGTTCTGTTAAATAACCACGACCAGAAACACTTGGCCTACCTGGAGGGTGTATAGGGTCTTTGTGTATTTTTGAAAGGAAATAAATATATTGACAAGTTGGATCCTGAATGGTTAATTGTTGAAGAACAGGGGTAGTGATGATACCCATATTCCTAGCATTGATCAAAAAATCATCAATCTGAGACTTAAATCTACGAGTTGGATTAAATTCCATTTCAGCATACTAACGCTTGTCTGATAATTGTCTTCTAGCCTCCTGGTCATAATCTAACCAATCCAAAACAACCACAGCACCCCCTTTATCTGCAGAAATGATGACTATGTCCTTGTTATGTTGTAGTTCTCAAATAGCTTGTTTCTCAGACAAGGACAAATTGTTGGATTTAAACCTGAAATCAGAGCTCAAAGTGTAGATCTTTGAGCACTTGACTTTGAAACTGATGTACAACGGGGTGCATGGGAGGAAGTTAATTAGATTTATGATAGACAAATTTATCTCGATTCTGTGATGTTGAATCAACTCCAAATTGTAATTTCAAATTTAAAGTTCTACAGAATGACAAAACATCTTGAGCCAAAAAATCCTCCGATGCAGCAAAACCAGGAATAAAAGTTAAACCTTTATTTAGAATCGACAAATGATCCGGTGACAATACAAAACTTGACAAGTTTAGAACATTAGAATGACCAACATGATCTATTTCTGTGTCACAAGCTTTAGCAGACTCTGGATATTCTCAATTTCTTTTGTGTTTCCTCCCCCCACGTTTGTATTTCCCCCTAAAGGGGTGGAACCCTGAGTCCTTTTGGGGTTGGGTGAATCCGATGCTGGCTGTGGATCACTATCCGTGAAAGAAGAGGCATCATCAGTAGATGAGCCAATCATTACAGATTTATTTTGTAAAATAAACCTAGGCCTCTTCCTTTTTGGTGTTTAGAAGGAAGGCTAAAGTGGTTAAGTCCCTGGTAGTCCACATGGTCACGCTTAAATTTCTTTATTTTCCTGAGTTTTAGCTGTTCCTCCAAACTAGTGAGGTCATTGGCCACTTTATTAAGATACTTTTTGAAAAATACTTCACCTTCAAATTTATGAACATCATTGCATAATTCAGTAACAGTATTGATTTCAGTGTCAATAATTCTGTCATAAAATTTTGACAAAGCTTCAACGAAAGACATTGTTGCCTGCTGTTGAATTTGGTTCCATTGTATATTCAGTTCATCATCCGGCTGCCCCACATGGGGTTGAATTCTAACTCTTAGACCCCTAGGGGTAATGCCTTTTGCCATATAGGTTTTAAACAGTTTGGAATGCCAAACATTTGAGCGTAACATTTTAAGATGTTTAAAAAGGTTGTCAAAGGCTAAACTACAAGAAGATTCTGAACTCATAGGTTCATTACTGGAAACACCAGTGCTACCAAATCCGAGGCCAAAAACAGTTAGATCCTCTCTATCAGCTGAGAGCCCCAAAACCAGATTGAAAAGATCCATATTTCTAACATAGATACAAGCCAAATGATATGATTGGCAATAATGGTAACAATACCCAGAGACCACGTCAATCCAAATTTAAGGAACAATAGTAGCTCCAAAGCACCAGGTCATAATACAACCTATGGAAGTAGCTACGTTCCAGAAGTCAATAAGGCCCTGATCAAAAATAAAGGTTTTAGAAAAACAGCATGCAAAGATAGAGATCTTAAGAAATGTTTTGACTACTAAAAAATCAGAATGTATCCAATTATGCAATGATGTAAAATGAATTACACAACAATAAAATAGAAAAAGTGACCAATAATCACACATTAATTATACAAATAAATGTCCTTAAAGCATCCTAACCAGAGGAATAACCCAGGTGAACCCAAATATACCCCATATTTTAAGGTACCATCAAACCTCACTGTTAACTGTAATACCAACCTGATAAATAATGATAATGGGAGAATATAAGAAAACCTATACAGCCATTAGACAGAAAAGATGAACTTACATCTCAATACAAATAATGAAATGTTTGCATTACACAATATAATGAATTTTAAACTATTCTTGTTAATACCCAATCCCTAAATAGAAAACCGGTGGCCAACTGCCCAGTGTAATCCCCAACCCTTACATCACAAAAGTTGGAAAAAATCGGGAAAACTAAGAAATAGTATCCATATAGTATTAATCAAATCGTGAAAATATACAGAGAGACACCCTGATATCTAATCAGAGGATATCATTCAATGTCACACAATGTATAATATTCGAAAAAACCTACAAGAAACTGTTGTTATTCTGTACTCAATCAGATATAAGAACAAAAATATATATTTCAACATGTTAATCTGTTGAAATGTGTATCCTTCATACCAAAAAAATGGCCACACTAATGAACAGAAGTATAAAAGAATATTGAAAACAATTTCTTATTAAACATTTCAAAAATAGTAATTGAACTTCTTAGCCAATATCAAAAATTGAAAATACAAAAACTGTGAAAAACATGTGCACAATACTCATAAGTGTCCATAGAACAATATCATCAGTTCAAGAAAAATCGCCAGCATAAGCAAATCAATAGTTCCAGTCACAGTGTTGCCAATATAGTAATCCTTCCTATAGACATATGTATATTACAACAAAGGAGGTACTGGACCACTATAAATCCACTTAAAAGAGCGCATAAAATAAGCGCCCAAGAGTAATAGAAAAAAATGTAGACAATAGTGGTTATTGAAACAAACAGATCGCATAAGTCCAAAAAAATGTGGCCGATAGTATTAATTACCTCCACCTCGCAAATAGTTGTTCCAAACAAAAATGCGAAGCTTTACTAAAAATCAATATACAGTACCTGACTAATAAGCCCGATAAACCTGAAAGTTATACACTGGCAACTCGAAATAAATGTAAAAACACATCTAATGTCCCATGAAAATGTCCACCTTGAATTTGTTCCTTGTAGACCCGAAAAATATAATGAAATATTCGGAAGGTCCAAATTTGAAGTCAACACACAGTACCTGAATGAAACGAGCTGGAAATACCACAATGGCGGTTCGTCATGAAAGTAAATCACGTAACTAAAATCCCATAATGACGCCCACCTTTGGATTACTTGTTGGAACCACCACAAATGTAGAAAATTCCTCCTGAAGCAAAAATATTCAAACCCTGACCATCGAAAAGCCAACAATGTAGTTGTGTAGTGTGTTGAGAGTATACAAATCACTCAACAATCCACCAGATCAACCGTGAGGCCGTTAATCCATGCGAAGGAACAGAGTACACAGTACTGACCAACTTCCAAATCCAAAATGGTATAGCCAAAATATATAAATAGAAACTCTTGATCAGGAACAACAGTTTGGAAGGCACACACAAAATCCAAGTAGACCAGAAGATGAATATATAGAATAAATATGGGCTGCAAATAATTCAAACAGCCAGCATCGGATCCATACGCCCCAGCAGGAAAAGAAACCAAGTGTAACAGTCAAATGCAGCTTCCTGCACGGGGAACGTTGCACGGCACCAAATACATAAAGCACAGAAAAACAAAACGGAGCCAGCAAACAAAAGATGAATCCAAAAATAAAATCCAGCCTCTTTATTAAAAAGAGATTATAACATTCATCAGACCGGTTTCGGCTGGCAGCAAAGCACAGCCTGCTTCAATGAAAAAACATGAATGCAAAATATAACAGCTTAAATACTAAATTAGCTTACAACTCATTGGTCCACTCAGAAATTCTCATTTAATCCAGGTGAAAACAAAGCACCTAATTTAGTGATCCATTTCTTTTCTTTGGTATCTAAAATAGTGTGCCAACCAGTCTTATTCAGCTATTTCAGAACTACAACATAACAAGGACATAGTCATCATTCTGCAGATAAAGGGGGTGCTGTGGTTGTTTTGACTGGTTAGTTTATGACCAGGAGGCTAGAAGACAATTATCAGACAAGCGTTATTATGCTGAAATGGAATTTAATCCAACTCATAGATTTAAGTCTCAGATTGATGATTTTTTGATCAATGCTAGGAATATGGGTATCATCACTACCTCTGTTCTTCAACAATTAACCATTCAGGATCCAACTTGTCAATATATTTATTTCCTTCCAAAAATACACAAAGACCCTATACACCCTCCAGGTAGGCCAATTGTTTCTGGTCGTGGTTATTTAACAGAACCGTTGTCTATTTATTTGACCAAACACCTAAAGCCCTTATTATCTTTTGTTCGGTCACGTCTTCAGGACACTACTGAGTTTCTACAGATCATTGCAGATACACAATTGGAACCTGGTTGGCTGATGTGTACATTAGATGTTAGTTCTCTGTACACAAATATTCCACATGAGGTTGGCTTAGAAGCATTGACACATTGGCTCAATGTGGCACATCTATATGATTCTGATTTCAACAATTTTTTGGTTGGCCTTGCAGAGCATGCCCTCACTAATAATGTCTTCTTCTATCAAGATTTGTGTTTCTGGCAAACTAAGGGTACAGCAATGGGAGCATCTTTTGCTCCCACTTATGCTGACCTTTGTATGGCATATATTGAGGATCAAATTATTTATAATAGCAGCCACAATATATATCTTGACGAAATTGATATTTGGAGACGTTATCTGGATGATTGCTGGATGATTTGGAGGGCCGATGTTGACTACCTAAATGATTTTGTTTCATATTTGAATAACAACAAGTAGGGCTTACAGTTTACCATTAATTATGAGTTACATACTATCACCTTTCTTGATGTATTAATTACAAGACAGGATGATGATACTTTAAGTACACAGGTCTTCAGGAAATATCCTGAATACAACACAGTCCTCCACGCTTCCAGCTTTCATCCTCCACATATTGTTAAAATATACCAAAATCCCAATTTATACGTATGAGACAAATATGTTCAAGGGATGATACCTTTCAGGTATATAGACGGGATCTTACCAACAGATTCCGTGAGAGAGGTTATCCAATGGGACATGTTCTGCAGGCCAGCAATTGGGCCAATAAGTCATCAAGACAGGATCTGCTCACATACAAATCTAGGGAACTGGGAACTACACAGCCAATCAGGCTAGTTACCACATATTCTAGGAATTCAGAAGTACTTATAAATAGTATTCAGAGCAATTGGAACATCTTATTAAGCCACCCAGACTTATTTGATATAATACCCGAAAAATGTTTATTTTCTTTTCGGAAAGGAAAGAATTTAGCTTCATGTTTTAGTCATTACAAACATACACGTTTTACTAGCAATTTACAATCAACACAAACTACCTTAACTGGAGAACGTCTTGTTGGATGTTTCCCTTGTGGGCATTGTGTCAATTGTGATAAAATTATGAAATCTAAACAATTCACAAGTAGGAATTCTTCCAAGGTCTATGACATCCAGTTTGTTGCGAACTGTAGTAGTGAGTGGCTCATTTATCTGGCCACTTGTAGCTGTGGGTGTTTTTATGTTGGCCAGACATCGAGGCCTTTGAAATTGCATATTTCAGAACACATGAGCAATATTAGAACTATGAAAATCAATAGTGCTTTGTACAAACACACTTTGAAACACAATACTGCCAAATTTTCTTTCATTGTTATTGATATGATTAGGGGCAATAAACTGAAAAAGACTGGTTGGCACACTATTTTAGATACCAAAGAAAAGAAATGGATCACTAAATTAGGTGCTTTGTTTTCACCTGGATTAAATGAGAATTTCTGAGTGGACCAATGAGTTGTAAGCTAATTTAGTATTTAAGCTGTTATATTTTGCATTCATGTTTTTTCACTGAAGCAGGCTGTGCTTTGCTGCCAGCCGAAACCTGTCTGATGAATGTTATAATCTCTTTTTAATAAAGAGGCTGGATTTTATTTTTGGATTCATCTTTTGTTTGCTGGCTCCGTTTTGGTTTTCTGTTATTATCAAATGTATCTCATATAAATGGGTATCAAAATATGAAATTAACAGTCCTTATAACAAGACTGACAGGATGCTGGAGGATCTATTATTACAAGGTTTTATTTTAATATTTAACTGTAACTAAACCTTTGATTCCTGCTTTGTTTGATATACCCAAATTATATAAAAGCCAGGAAGATCCCCCCAGTTAGACCAATAGTTGATGGTAAAGTGTCTAAAATAGAACCTTTAGGAAAATATATTGATAGTTTGCATAAGAAATATTTACAACATTCTTCATATATATTATGAGACTCCTGGCACCTGCTGGAAAACAAGCTGATTAGGTACGAAGAATCCTTGTTGTTTGTTACCAGAGATGTAACCAATTAATTTACAGTTATCCCCTATTTAGAGGGACATTATTTAATGAATTTTTAATTCAACAAGATTCTATTTGCACACTGCAGATCTTAGTAATTGATACACTGCTAGAAACAGTATTCACAAATAATTTTATTTTCTTTGAGGGTGAATATTTTCACAAAATTTCAAGTGTTGCCATGGGAACAGCCTGTGCCACCATTTTTGCAAATTGGGTGCTTGAAGAATGGGAGACTGTTATGTATTTAATTTGGAGTTTTATGCCTTGAGTCACTTGTACTTCAGATTCCTAGATGACATTTTAATTTTCTCGAAAGTGACCGTCCAGGAATTAACTATTTATTAAATATTTGGGGACTACGTCTAATTTTTTGAAATTTAGATTTCAGTATGATGAAGTTACTTATTTGGATGTTACTTTGAGTAAATAAGTTCATACGTTCATAGGTTCACAGCTGTGTACTAGGCTAATGGCTCTGGAGCCTTTACAGGCCTAGCCCATACATCATGCCGCCCAACGTTGGTTCTCAGTGCCTCTATCAAGTAGAGCCACTGGAGTGATCCCCGGGGTGAACTTTCTATATCCCATCCACTCATCAAGATTTCTCTTGTAAGGGAAGTCTATTCCAGAGCATGGGCAGTCTCTGGGCCATGAACCTGTCCCTCCAGCATGTTCTATTGATTGTGGTAAGGAGGTTGAGGTCTCTGGAGCGTGTATTGCAGAGGGATTTGGATTTCTTTAGATGTAGCATTTCTAACAGAGCTGGGTCAGACATGGCTTTGGAAGTCAAGCAGAGATCACCTCTTAGTAGATATGAGAGAAAGAATAGCTGGAGTTTTTTTTTTTTTTTTTTGAGTCTGGAGAGGTTGCTGTCAACCTGTGTCCCCAGCTCTCTTATAAAGCCCTTCAGTGTTCAGTGGGCTCCCATCGATGTGGTAATTAGTGGGAACTGAATTTTTCCCAAAGGGGATGACAATGCATTTTTTGGCATTAAACTTAAGGCCATGGTTTCTACACCAGACATTGGTCTCCGTGAGGCCTTTCTGTACGATGTCTACATCACTTGGGAAGTTAATAATGGTGCCCAGCTTGCAGTTTTCTGCAAACTTGGTCAGCCAGAGTCCCTCCATGTTGGCCTGGACTTCTGAGAAGTAAATGCCAAACAGGAGATGACCCAAGACTGATCTCTGTGGGATACCCCCTGTGACTGGCCGGCAGTCTGACTTGGAGTCTGCTACTTTCACACTGTGGGTTCTATCTGTGAGTTAGTTTTAACCCACCTAGTGATATAGGGGTTGATGCCTAGTTTGGTGAGTTTATTAATAATTCCTGAGTGGAGAATGGTATCAAAGACCTTGGCCAGATCGAGGTAGGCTGTATGAACTGCCTTGCCCTCATCCACGGGTCTGATGACTGCCTCAAAAAAGTCAACCAGGTTGAGTAGGCATGACCTACCTTTCACAAAACCAAACTGTGTGGGCTCTGGAATTTGGAGATTCCCTATATCCTTGATAATTAGGTCCATGATGATGCGCTCCATAACCTTATATATCAGACTTGCCAGGTTAATGGGGCGATAATTCCCAGGGTCTGTAGACGCTCCCCTTTTATGGAGAGGAATGACTGTAGTAGTGCGCCATTCGGTAAGGACAAAGCCTGAGGTGAGGCTGTGATTAAACAGAGCACACAGATGTGGTGCCAGTAAATTTGTAGTTCATGTAGAACACATCCAGGGATATTGCCAGGTCCCATGGAAGCTATATTCTTGGCCTTGGACAATGCAGCTTTAACCTGTGCTGCAATAATGCTGGGTGCCTGGCATTCCTCCGGTATTGTGATTGGTCCTTTGGGGGGGGGGTAAAGGTGGCACTGAATCTGTTAGCCAGTATGTTGGCAATATCTGTTGGCTCAGTATAGTAGGTATCACTGTGCAGTAACTCAGGGCAAACCTGGGTATTGCCGTGGGAGATTCTTGATACAACTATAGAAGGCTTTATGGTTGTTTTTGGTGTCTGCCACAATTCTGCCTTCATAGCTGGCTTTAGAGGTTTTGATGATGGATCTCAACTCTTTGTCGAGGCTAATAAGTGAGTTTTTCCAGTCTTGGGACTTCACCTTTTTCTGCTACAGTTTCTTCCTTCTATTGTAGAGTTTATTAATGGCAGGGGACCACCAGATTGGATTCGTTTTTTTGAAGGAGAGCGTCTTGGTTCTGTTGGGTATGGCTAGTTCCATGCATTTATGTACGTGTTCATACAGTGCATTGGTGTATGATTTGTCAGTCATGCACCTATTTTCCACTGATATAGGTGCCACAAAGTTAGCTACCTCTGTTTTTAGGAGCCCAAAGTTAGCTTTGGAGAAGTTTTTCATGGTGGTTACCTTTGCAGGGGGTGTGGGTGAGATGTGGATTTCCATGATGATTAGTTTGTGGTCGGATCTAACCAGGGAGGAGCTGACTACTGGTGTAGAGCAACAGTTGCCCATGTTGGTAATAACCAGGTAAAGAATGTTGTTTCCTCTAGTGGGGCTAAAATTAGCTGGTCCAGGGCACTGGAATTGATGAATTCCAGGAAGCGCTGAGTCAGTGTATTTGTGCAGGAGTAGTTTTCCCAGCTGATGGGGTAGTTGAAGACACCTAGTAGGAGAGTGTTGGGTTGGACCCCAATAGTTTCCAGGGTGCTTAGGAACATGGAGGGAGAGTCTTAGGACATGGTTGGGGACCTATAGCAGGCTACGACCTGAATCATCGTCTTACCCAATGTTAGTTGTACCTGAAATATCTCAGATGCCATGGGCTACTAGTCTGGAGATGTGCATATCCTTTATGAATATGAAAACACCACTGCCTTTGGAGCTTTGTCCATGTTCTGGGGCCGAAAGGTGTGGAATGAATTATAGCCTGGTAGCACAGGGATGCTTTCTGCTGCTTTAAACCAGGTCTCCATTACAGCACAAATGTCGATGTTCTCCATTTTGAGGAGTGCTTCGAGCAAGTGCATCTTGAGATTTAAACTTCTAGCGTTGAGCAGCATGACCCTCTGATTGCATTTATTTATAGCTGTTACGGTGGTAATTTGGTCTTTAGAACATTGCTTAAAAAAAAAGGCATTACAGGGGTGGCAAGAGACTTGGCCAGTATCCGGAAACCCAGGGTAGACCGATGCAAGCCATCTCTGGCAAAGCATCGAGGTCTGTCAATCATGTCATCCCAAGCAGACAGATTCTGGATCCCCTTAGAATGACACCAGAAACTTAGCCAATTGTTGAAGTCAATCATCGTCTGTTTGCACTGCAGTATCATTCTGGGCGACGGTAGGATGCTGCTCAGGGCTAGGGTCATACCTGCCTGGGCCACATAATCCGAGAGCTCCTCCATGTCTCTTTTCTTGTAGTCCAGGGAGGTGCGTCTCAGGTCATTCACAACCACATGGACAGTGACAAAGTCATACTTGTACTTGTTGTGGAGTGACCTGAGTGCATGTGTTATTTGTCGGATTCTGAAACCTGACAGACAGCTGACTGTTACCTTCTCCTTATTCAACCTAGTGAGTGGGACATCAGTGTGCCTCACTATCGAATCACCTATGATTAGTGTATTGGGCAAGCTGTTTTGCCTTATGGGCTTAGGTTGAGGGGTGCACTGTAGGTGAGCTATGCATCTTGTGGTTTGTGCTGTGTTGTGGTGGTCCAGTATGTTTCGGCCTTGGAGGTCTCTGTTTGGGTTGAGTTCTATTGACAGCCTCCACGAAGGTGGGTGTGTGGTTTGTGTTTTTATGTGAGTGCTGTGATGGTGGGTGTTCTGGAGGGCTATGTGTTGCATGTGGTGTGGTGCAGGTGTTGACCTTCTCCTCTTGACCATCTATTCTGGTCTTGGCTTGAGAGTGCATGGCTTCCAATCTGGATAGATAAGTGCATACCTCACAAGTCTGAGAGTTGGGAGGTAAGAGGAGAGGGCTGTCTGTGTATATGAGGCAGTTGCTACACTGCCTCAGAATGCCGAAGTTCACCAGTTTGATGGAAGAAAGCTCAGGGAACTAACCTTTAGACATGCCAGGAGGGATGGTCATTATTACCAGTACTGGAGGACTTTGAATAAATTTAATCCCACTATTTACAGGAAGAAGACATTTTTGAATTCATATTTACATTTTGACAGTTTTCATCCTTTTCACCATAAGAGGGGGATTGCTAAAGGAGAAGTTCTTCTATTTGTCAAAACTGGTAAGTATGGATGTGAATTCTGAAAGGGAAATCCATTATTTGAGGAACATGTTTAGGGACAGAGGCTACCTGGAAGACTTGTTAAAGAAGGTTTTACGAGTAAGACATCCAGGTTTGCCCCTCTTTTATTGGAACACATATGTAGCTAACAGTCAGGAAATTAATTGTCCAATTCTGAAATGGCAGTGATTAAGAATAGGAAGTTACCATTTGTAGTCCCATTCAACCAGGAAACTGGTAAATATGTGGCAGTTTTAAAACTATGGAATCTGGTACTTCCAAGAGACACGAAGGAGGCTTTTGGTAAACAACCTATGGTTGTATATAGTAAAGGTACCAATGTTAAGAACTTGACCGAGAGTCAAGTTGGGGGTCTTTTCATCGACTGTGTTCACCATATGGGTAAATGTGGAATGTGTAAAGTTTGTAGGCTCATCAGGTCCATATCTATTAGTGGAGAGTCATCCATGCGGTTTAACATGTCCTGGTAGGTGCAACTGTAATACCAGTCATGTGGTGTAAGTCACTACATGTAGTGGGTGTTTGGCTCATTTTGTTGGAAAAATGTATCGGCGACTGACAGACCATATAAGAGAACAACTTTATGACATTAAAAAGAAGCATTCTAACAATGCTCTGTACATATATTCCATTACTTGTATGAATTTTAAGAAATTTAAATTCTTTATTAATGATAAAGTTTAGAGATCTACTGAGGGTGATGATGATAATTTGGTGGGGTTGAAATAATTGATTTGGCAATTGAGATCACACGCCTGCCAACCTCCTGGACTGAATGATTCTATATCTATTATGAGTGTCTTGAACATTAGAGCAAATAAAACATTTATTTTATATATATATATACATACACACACACCATTTTTTTTTACGTAAGTAGAATTTTAAAACATTTTTTTAGAGAATGCTGTGTTAGAAATTAATTTATTGATATTATCTTTACAGTTGCACATGTACATATACTTGTAATTCTATAGGTTTCTATTTTTTACACAGTCTTTAACTGAACAGTTACTGTGGCTTTTAACAAGTTTAAATGACGGCCCCCTTGGTCCAAATGCATACATTTATTTATTTTTTATATGGTTAATTAAATGTAGTTGTTTATTAATAAAGTACTATTTAATTAGTTTTAATTATGTCAGCAGGTACATTCTGATTGGTGGTTAAATGCTTAAACAGTTTCTGGTGTCGTGTTGTAACTGATAAAGTCCCGTTGAATGAGGGACAAAGCGCTTAGTTGTGTAATAAAGTTCTTTTGATTATTTGAGAAGCTGATGGTGTACTTTACGATATCCAAGATTGGTATATTGACATTTCAGTTTCTGAACTGTGGAGATAATTCAGTCTACTACTGACTGCATGTTTGTAGTGTGCACTAGAATTCCTGTTTGGTTATAAGTTTGAGCTACTGTCAGCAAAATGTATTAAAAAGACTTGTTATTGCAACTAAAGATATGTGGGAAGACTAAACAAAGGAAAACAAAAACTGAGAATCTGGAAACTCTTGTTTATGGATATGGATAGTAAGATATGTGGGAAGACTAAACAAAGGAAAACAAAAACTGAGAATCTGGAAACTCTTGTTTATGGATATGGATAGTAAGATACAGTCAGTGAAAATGTTTTTAGCCCCTTTAGTTTTACATACAAATCGAGCACATTTTTATGAACCAGAAGAGACGTTGGAAATGATGATTAAAGAGTTGAAGGTATTTATCTGCGAAGGGAAGAGGACAAGAGTTAAGTGGGATTATGTGAGTCTCCCAATTGAACAAAGTAGTTCAGGATTACCTGATCTGAAGGGACATTTTACAGCTATACAGTTAAGGCTCATACACACAACACAAGCAGAAAGCTATAATTTAAAGTGGAAAGGTATGAGGCTAAAGTAGGGGTGAGTTCAAGAAATATGAAGAGAGTAGGATTTTGGATACATATCCTTAAGGAGAATAAGAACATCCATACAGAATATTGTATTCATAAAGCTGGATAAAGCATTCTAGGAACCAAGTCAACATGGGAATGGAAAAAGGAAATTTTGCAAGTAGGAATGACTGCAAGTAGGGGTACATAATATACATAAGATGGGGGCAGGAATTTACTGAAGAAAACTGGCAAAGGAACCAAGGTACTGGGAGCAAACAGCTAGAAAGGGAAAGGTAACTGAGTGGGACGAGGCTAAGAAGAAGTTCAGACTGCAAATTAGAGTCTGCTTTTTTTATCAATAATTTATATCGGAATATAGACAAAGAGAAAGGCATAGGGGAGTTGTAAGTTAAAAACCTGTTCTGGAAAGGTTTTGAGTTGACTATAATACAGAAGTTGTTGTGAAAAAATGGAAATTAGTAAGGCACATAAAATACTGAATGACAATGAAGTATCAGTCAGAGCAGGTTAGAAAAGATTGGCAAGTAAGACTGAAGAGCAATTTACAATGGAAATATGAATTTACAAAGGACATATGAATGGCTCCCAATTTTGCTCCAAAGTCCAGAATGTTTAAGATGTTTGTTTGGAAGTGTTTACATAGATACTTTTATACCTCAAGCAGACTTAAAAAAAAATTTCCTCAGGTTGATAGCAAATGTTGGAGGTATGATGGGGAAGAAAGCGGCAAATGGAATCTTGTTTTTTGGTGTCTAATGAGTTGGCAGATTTTAAATGAGCTGGGACAGAGGATCTGAATTGCCTACACATAGTAAGGACTTAAGTTTAATTCTGACTGCCAATAAATGCAATTACTAGAAAATCTAAGTCAAAATCTAAATCAACTGTATCTGAGTAATAAATATTGTGAAAGAGATAAAAGAACTGGAAATGGGATCTCTACAAAAGTGAAGGTGCAGATTATACAGAAATACATGGAATTTATGGGAACAATGCATGTAAAACAACGATCAGGAAGAGGATGGAGGTTTAAGAGAAGATGGGACTTTTTTGAAATTTATGTAATGTTGGATTAAACGAGAGTTGTAAAGAAATAAAACATATGTTATGTACATAAATGGAACAATTTAATATAGTGTTTTCCTTTCTATTGATGTATACGTGCTTATGTCTTGCGTGATAATTTAATAAAGAAATTTTAGATAAGACTCCTTGCAATGCAAAGTAATGCAATCCACCCATACTCTGAGCTGAATATAGAAGGCCTGTAGAGTGACATTATGCTGTGAAGCTACATACCAAGCTAACATAGCTAGTCTGCAAAGGAAGTATGACCTCGTTTGTCCCCCCCCCCCCACCTTGTTGATGTACCTCATGACGGTGGTATTCTCTTTAACAACCTGAAGAGGTCCCAGGGGACCAAAGATGATTCAGAGAGTTGAGTGCCTTGACAACAACTAGCATCTCTTATGTTTATGTGCTTTGGAGTTATCTTTGTTGTCCCACAGACCTTGTACTTTTACACCCTTGTTATTGCTCTCAAAGCAAGGTTCATGGTGACTGATCTGTGGTGACTGACTGCTTTGCAGCAGGACGGGAGAGGAGGAGACCTGGACTGAGGGATATTTGCTGTTTCTGTCAAGCAATCTTTCTTTTCACAAACCTCACAACTGGAATTTGAAAATATGAAGGATGCCTGTGCTGGGACTAGAGAGACTTCATACACCACTCTAGCTTTCTAATGTGGAATCTTTCAAGAGGTATCATGGGAATCTGGGACGCCAAGACTTCCTGAGGTATTCCCTTGCACTGACCAAATGTTCTAAACAAAAGCTCTGGTTTACTTGAATACTCCAAGTACTTATACATGCCTAGTAGAATTATGACCAAGCTCATGATAAGGTAAGGCTTTGGTACTGCATCTCCACCACCACCACCCCAAACAAATTTCCACCCCTGCAGATATTAGCCAAGGAGAAAAGTTCCAATACTAATCCACTGTAGCCAAAATGGTGAGTCCGTAAATAGGGTGACAAACCCAGTGAATCTCCCTGTCTCTACCACTCCTCACAGTACAGATTGAAACCAACACAGCCAGTAATCTATCAAGCCTAAGCTGGCTTTGAATTCAGGTCACTGGTGGCAGTGTAGTTAAAGGTGGTCAAGCAGCAAGATCTCATTAACAGATTAATAATATAATCCCAGAAATGCCTGGTAACGACAGCTGGACAATTGCTTACAGATGAAGAGAAAACCAGATCGCTACATATTTGCAAAAAAATATTATGGGCTGCTTCGTGGTTATGATCTGGGGAGGTAGAACTGATTAAACTAATTTCTACCAAACACTGAACTATGGCATGTGCTATAAAACCACAATTTTAACAGGCTTGTTACACACCAGTTATAAGAAAAGAAAAATGTGGTACTTCTACATCACAGTCTATAAGAAAATAACCCAAACCTGCTAAATAAAGACTGGATGTTCTCATTGACCTGGCAGTACAACGCCAGTGATATTTTAGTAAATGTCTGTGTTAGGACAGCATCAAACATTCATGGGAGTTTAACTGCATTATCAATAGCATCGAGATCGAGGATTGCTCATCTTTCAGCCACAAGGAAGTTACTGTTCAGAACATGAAATCAAGCTTTCCTTTTAATTTAATTCTTTTCTAAAACCCTTGTAAAATACCAGCATAAGCTAACCTATTTGTGTCTGCCATATATAACTAAGTATACAATCCTCTTCATAGGACATAATGTGCCTCTCCCACTACTGCAAGTAAAATGCAAAGTAACTTACTAGCACACACTAATGTAGTAAACTCAGGGCTATATTATGTGATCTAAGAATCTCTTCTTCGAACACATAATAATCGACACATATACAGTGAATGCTGTAAACCATGAACGGCCATGTCCTCAAATTTTTTCCTCAGGAAAAAATTCAGTTGGCCGTCATCAGGAATCGCCCCTTACTTCAATGCAAAGCGATCTCGGAGTTGGTATATATAGTTAGGGGGGTGGGGAGCACAGCCCCCTACATCGGGGGGTGTGGGGGACACAGCCCCCACATCGGGGGGTGTGGGGGGCAAAGCCCTCCACTTGATTAGTGTTTTAAAGTGTGTTTTTTTATTTTATGGCCACATGCATTTTTTTCCTTGAGGAAAAAAATTAGAGGACGTGGCTGTTAAAAGTTTACAGCATTCACTGTATATGTGTCGATTATTATGTGTTCAAATATGTGTTCAAAGAAGAGATTCTTCGATCACATAATATAGACCCGTAAACACAACATGGATACGAGTTTAACATGTGTACAATTTATTTGCAAGTTGCTATTCTGTGCATGTTACAGTTTACAAACACCTGCGTACCTCTCAACTGTCCAGATTTTTTGCCTCATTGTTTTGGCCTGTTTCTCATAAAACTTGTGATTTTCTGGCAAATCACTGGGATGACCCGAGAATTGAAGTCATTAAATAATGATGTACTTTTGAGTTTCAGACCTAAAATCCTTCAGAAAATGCATGTAAATATAAACCCTGTTATGTTATTCTAGCAACTTTCTAAGTTTATAAGAGCAATATTTAAAATGTGTTCCTATTTTTCGGGCCTTTGCCTTTCCCATTATGTCAGGCTTTGTCCAGATTTTTAGCACTAACAGGTTGAGAGGTACGAACACCTGCATGAAATGCATTTCTTGAAATTATATTACTTCAGTATGTATGCACTGTTCATATACTTATTTGGTTTACATGCACACTTTTTTAAGAATATATATAACAAAGTTCAAATGAATAGGGCATATTCAAAAATAAACTAGCAAAATCTAATCTACAAGACATCAAACCATGAGCACCACAATAAAATATACAACTAAACAGCAAATACCTAAAACGAGTAAAGTATATAACTTTCAAAACACCACTAAGTTTCTGTATGAGGGGCTAAAATCCCCACAAACATCTAAATTACACACACACACACACACACACACACACACACACACACACACACACACACACACACACGTGTGCGTGTTACCATTAGTTCATCGAACATGCAAAACATCAACACGTGGAAACCAGAGACCAAAACACAGACAAGTCGCTTCCTCGACAACTCATAACATCGACGTGCAAATGTCCGACATCCATTACAACGACTTCCAAAACACCGACACATACCAAACAATGATTTCCACCATACATATATACAAAATCAGCAAATATAACTTCTCGGAAGATATTCCAAAGCAAACAACAGTATTGCAAGGCATACAAGCTAGCGGACAGATAACAAGTAGATGCATGTCCATCCAACAGATTCTAATAATATGCAATTCATCAGAAATTCATCCTGAAATACTGCAAACTTACATTTTCAAAAGACGAGCTATGCTCGTTACAAATTCTAATGGCGTGTACTCCTCTCTATTATGTAAGATCTGTTGGAACCGGTTATGTCTCTCAATCAACCTCCGTTTCTTTAGAGATGGAGCCACTCCGCTAGCCATCCGAACCCGCAACTCATCAAGCCAATCTTGTTCCCTGCATAGTGCACGCATAACAACATCTAAATCAATAACCCTAGGACCCACCAGGCACTTAAGCCTCCTATGCCAGGCTTCTACCGAATTCTGGGTATGTGGCAAGAAGAGGTCATCAAGTTCTGCCACATTCCAAAATTTGATAGGGAACAACAGTGGTAATCTCATGTTACCTGACGTACGTGTACTAAACTTCCATAGCCTGCCATGAATGTACTATTCAGAGAAATATTTTGTCAATTCATACCCTTTTTCTGGCACTCTGTCCTTTAACACAGTGAAGGCCTCCACTACCTTATCTTCTGGAAGGAAGGCTAATGCAACCAGTGATTTAATATAGAATTGGAACTGCATATTAGTATTGCAAATTGCACTAAGTCCCACATATTGTATTTGGCTCCATATATTCTGTCCAAAGTAGAATAAGCAAAATTTAACCATATACTCTTCAGAGCGGCAATTTCAAAATCACACAAAATGTATGGCACTGATCTGACAAAGCCATTCTCAGACATGAAAGTACATAAAGCATTCCATAAATAGTTGTAGCATTTAAGGGACTTTGTACTCAGAGCATAGAACAGTGGGACAACTTTACTGTAGGACCATAACTTTAGCAAGCCATGTATACTGTATAGTTGCCTGCACATCAAACCTCTATAAAAAAAATGTCCCATCCATCATCCATACTGAAGCTTTGCTCAGATCATACAGGTTGTTCAGTGTGGTAGATGTGTAAACTACTGTTACACGACTACTATGGGTGATGCACTTAGAAATGAAAGCGCCATATTTTAGATTGTAATTAGCTACATCAATATTCAGTACAGTTAGCTCACAGCTACCAGCAGTTAGATAATGTTTGCGCCTTACTCTAGCAATGCATTGCAACAGAGCTTTCCTACGTGGGATGTTATGCACCACATCCAATGATGTAGATGCTAAACTATCATCTACGACAATAAAGGGTATATCCCTACTGTACTGTGCTCTAACGTTTACCTCGCTACATACCCTATAAAGTTCTACCTCACTACGGTCAGCACTATGGTGATGTGCTGTGGACTTTAGCAATTCATCTCCATTACTTACAGTTTTAGTCACAGCTCTACCCTTGCAGTATGCAGTGAATTTCTCCTTGCAGCACCAGTAACGTCTTTCTTTTCTGCTGTGTTCCAGGTTATATAGGTATCCTTCAAGTTGTAGCATTTGCTTCCCCTTCTGTGACACTAGGCCTGTATGTATTTGTCCGATTATCCCTGGACCGGCTATCTCATCAAACATCGTGCCTCTACCAAATTATACACTAACTGTTCTCCTTCTTCACTTTGCTTCACAGCAGTTCCTGGTTGTCAGAGGATGGATGTATGTTTGGATTGTCAGAGATTTAAATGTCGGCGAACTGCAGAGTCGAAGAAGTGACATGCCGGTGTTTTGGTCTCGGGTTTTCACGTGTCGATGTTTTGCATGTTCAATGAACTAATGGTAAAGTACAGTTGTGTACACTTACTATAAATGTAGATGCTCGAGTGTATTCACTGTTGCAGTCATTACATTTGGGTTATCCTGCTGGCAGGTTGCCCTCAGTCAGCCTGAATTCCAAAGTCTTGGGTCCTGCATCGGGCTGCTGTCGCCCCTTCCCTGACGTCAGGTCATCAGGGATATAAAAGATGCAGCCGATGCCATTTTCTTCAGTTTTTCTTGCCCCAGATGTCAGGTGCCCCCAAAAGGGTAGGCTACAAATACGCAAGTAAAATATACATGCACCAAAATAAACTTTACCTTCATCTATAAGCAAATATACCACATAGGTTGTATAGATCAGAGAAGTAAAGATAAGTTCCAGCAAAAATAAGGGGGATGGCGGGTGGGTAACCTGGACTGCAACAGTGAATAACTTGAACATCTACATTTATGGTAAGTGTACACAACTGTACTATGCTCTTCGTGTTTCACTGTTGCAGTCATTATATTTGGGTAGAGTCCCAAAGCTATGGTTGGGAGGCTGGAGCTAAACAGCATTAGGAGCGGCAAAGAGGCCCTGCAGAACTGCAGTGGCAAAGCCTGCTCTGGATTTAGAGTAAAGTGACAGATTGTAATGTTTTGTAAAGGTATGCACTGAACTCCAAGTAACAGCCTCTAGAATTTCTTTGGTTGGTACTCCCCTAAGAAAAGCTGCAGAAGTGGCTGCAGCCCTGGTAGAATGTGGCCTAATGCCCTCAGGCACTGGTTTGCCATGCCGTGAGTAGCAGAAACTAATGCAGTGACCTATCCATTTTGAAATAGTCTGCTTAGAGATAGCATTTCCTTGTGATCCTGCAGCAAATGCCACTAGTAATTGTTCTGTCTTTCTGAAAACTTTAGTTTTATCCAAATAGAATTTAAGTTGTCTGTGTACGTCCAAAGAATGCAGAATTTTCTCCCCCTAGTTCTGTGGATTTGAATAAAAAGTTGGCAAATGAATAGTGTGGTTAAGGGCTACACTGGATACCACCTTGGGCATAAATGTAGGGTTTGTCCTCAGAGAGACCCTGTCTGGATAAAAAAATGATAAAGGCAGTAGCAGCTGGCTCAAAAGGAGGTAAGAAGAGCTCTTCCAAGACATAATTGAGGTCCCATACAGGTATTGGCGTTCTCCTTGGAGGCCTTAAATTTTTGGCTCCTCTGAGGTACTGAATTAATAAAGGATGAGAAAAGAGTGGTAGCTCTGTATTGTAATGAGCCGAAATGGCAGAGGCATGGATCTTAATTGATGAAAAAGATAGGCCTTTGTCCAGCATCTCAGTTAAGTATTGCAAAATCTGAGGAATATTTGGGACAGCTGTATCAGTTCCTTGAGCTTGGTTCCAAGCGCAAAATCTCTTCCATTTTCTAGCATAAGATTTTCTAGTACTAGGCCTTCTGGCTTCTAAAATGACATCCATCACAGCTTTACTGAGAGGTTTGTTTGTATGACTACATTATCCGCCATGCTGCCAGGTTTAGGGTCCTGAGTTGGCTGTGCAGAATCTGATTGTTTTGTTGGGACAGTAGATGAGGTATTTGAGGTAAAGTCCAGGCTGGGCCTTGAGACAAGTTCCTTAAGATCGGATACCAGTACTGGCGTGGCCAGTCTGGGGCAATCAGAATAATTTTTGGTTTCTCCTGTCTGACTTTTAGGAGAACCTTGGGAAGGAGAGGCAGTGGAGGAAAGACATATACTGATAGGTTTGTCCAGTTGAAAGATAAGGCGTCCACTTTCCATGCCTGTCTGAGATAAGTCCTTGTGCAGAATCTATTTAGTCGATTGTTGTGAGGGGAGGCAAATAGATCTAGGTCCGGGCATCCCCATTTCTTTGTTATCATGCTGAAGACTTGTGGATCCAGGTGCCACTCGTGGGGATCCAAGAGGTTTCTGCTCAGTTCGTCTGCCAGAGTATTTTCCTTTCCTGGCAGGAACTGTGCCTGCAGATAAACTTGGTAAGTCAATGTTGTGTCCCATAAGGCCATGGCTAGTCTGCAAAAGGGGTAAGAATGAGTGCCCCCCTGCTTGTTTATGTACCACATGACCATGGTGTTGTCTGTCTTTATCAGAAGTTGTCCCGGATGAATTAGGTCCTTGAAAGCTGTCAGGGCATTTTGAACTGCTAGCATCTCTTTTTGATTGATATGTAGATGCATTTGGTTTGTGGACCAGGTGCCCTGAATACCTCTTCCTGCCATGTGGGCCCCCCAGGCATAATCTGATGCATCCGTCATAAGGTTCTGCCTGGCTGGGGGTAGTGAGAATGGCTGTCCCTTGTTTTGATGACAAGCCATTGCCCACCATCGAAACTCCTGCTGCAGGCAGGGAATGAGAGGAATTATTGTTTCCAGGCTGTGGCAATGTTGTGTCCAGACACTTTTTAGGTACCACTGAAGTTTCCTCATATGCAGTCTTGCATATGGAATTAGTAGGATGCAGGATGCCATGAAGCCCAAAGCCTGCAGAATTTTTCTTGCAGACAACTGGGCCTTTGTTGCCATTTCCTTGAAATAGGTAGTCAGTTGCCTTTGTTTGTCTGGCGTGAGATAAGACATCTGGGCAGTTGTATTTAAGCTTGCACCCAGGAATATTATCTCTTGAGAGGATACTAGTTTTGATTTCTTCCCATTGACTGTGTACCCTAAGCATGTTAAAAGTCTCTTTACAAACGCCAGATGCTGTAGTAGAATGTCCTTGTTCTCTGCTTGAATGAGGCAGTCGTCCAAGTAAGGATAAATTTGTATTCTTCTTTGTCTGCAGAAAGCAATTACTGGTGCGAGGCACTTTGTGAAGACCCTGGGCGCAGTAGATAAGCCAAAGGGCAGTGCAGAGAATTGGTAATGCTTTGAGCCAGCCTTGAATCTGAGGTATCTTCTGCATGATTGTCTGATTGGGACATGCAGGTATGCCTCTTCTAGGTCTAAAGTCATGAGCCAAGCCTTGCTGCCCAGTATGGGCAGAAGCTGCTGCAAGGTCAACATCTTGAATTTTGGTATATACAGGAAAGTCTTTAGAACAGATCGGTCCAAAAATTATCTCCATGTTTTGCCCTTTCTGGGTACTAAGAACAGTCCTGAGTAAAATCCTTGTCCCTGTTCTTGCTGTGGCACTTGTTGAATAGCCTCCATGTGCATGAGGGATGCAACTTGTTTTTGAGCCTCTGCCCATTGATTCTTTGGCAAGTCTGGCCAACCGTTTGCCCTTGGCAGGGTACTGAAGTGAAACTTGTAGCCTTGTGGCACTATGTCGAAAACCCATTTCTCCTGGGTTATAATGTGCCAATTTTGAGAAAAAAGTGCTAGTTTTCCCCCTAAGGGTGCTGCCAGAAGATAAGTGCTTGGTGCAGGCAGGGGGAAGTCTTTGGGACTGTTTCCTGTATGGTTGTGATTTGTCTTTTCCACTTTTGGAGGTAGAAGCACCCTATTGCTTAGACCTATACAAACCTTGCGACTGGGATCTGCCTCTAGGGCATCTGGATCTGCCCCTTTGAGGTCTGTCTGACACTGGAAAGGACAAATTCTTTGTAGGCCAGTGTCTGCTAAACCTAGGAGGCTGCACCTGTAAGAAATCCTTGACTGTTTGCATAGATTTAGCTTTGTCCTCCATTTTCTTTAACACCTCTTCTGCCTTAACACCAAAAAGGTGTCATGCTGTAATGGAGCATCTAATGATTTTGCCTTGACATGATCGGGCAGATTTTGTTCCTTTAACCAAGCATGCCTCCTAATGACAGAACCCGTAACATCGGCCCTGCAGGAGGCCTCCAGAGAATCAAAACCACATTGCAAAGTATGCTTTCCAACCTGTTCAGCTGCATGCAATAATTCCTGCATATCTTTGTTTTCTGCACATTCAGAATTTGTCAACATTTTCTGTTTAAGCAGTGTCATGATATATTGCTGATATTTGAGCATATGAAACTGACAATTTGAGACCCTTATAGCCAAGGTAGCAGATGTGTAAATTTTTTCCCCATCTGTCCAGTGCCCTAGAATCTCTGTCAGAGGGGGTAGGTTTTTTTGCAGTAGAAGCCTTGACCCCTTTGGGACCCTGAGAAATAGTTTCTGGGTCTGCAGCAGGGTTTTTGAAAAGGAATTTATGAGAGTCAGGAACCCTGTAGTATCTGTCCGGCTTAACAGGAGCTGGAGGTAAGAAGTCAGGGGTCAGACTAGACTCTGAAAACACATCTACAATGTCTAACACAGGTGGGATAGCTAGAGGCCTGTGCTGAGGCAGTAAAAGGAAGTCTCTGAGCCTTTTCTTAGATTCTGAGAAATCTTGGCTCTCCCAGTGGAAGTGCTCCCTCATAGTATGCAAGGTTTCCCCAAAAGAGTAGTCCTCAGGAGGAGAAGCTGAAGGAATTGATTCTTCAGCATCAGAATCCTCATAGGGGGAAAGAGAATATTCCTGATCAGAAGAGGAATCAGAAGAAATAGAAACCTGATCTTAAGATTCATAGTCTGTCTCTTGCCTAGGCCTCTTATAAGGAGGGGGATGGGAACCCCTGATCAAGCTAATTAAGTCTTCGGCCATTTTGAGCATCTGTTTTTTGGGTATGGAGGCCTGTTCATGTGGCTGTTGAACTTGTTTCTTTGCCTTTAAAGGTGCTTTAGTCTTTGCCTTTGAATTTGTTTTAATATATAATTGTTTAGGTCTGAATACACCCTCAGAAGCTGATGCCTGCTCAGTGGCTCCGGACCCATCTGAGGGAATAGTCTCAGAGGCTCCAATACCTTGAGTTTCTAGTGGCTTGGCCGACTCCATGTGGGAGTCGGTAGCAGCCTGCAACTCTAAAATAGTGGGCGTCAGGGGCTGCGAAAGCGCCTCACTGAGAACCAGCGACTGGCTTAGGAGAAGCTTCATCGGTTTTGGACCTCTGTTGCCTGTCCTTTTCTTTACGTTTTTTGTGAACTCCAGTAGTCGGATGGCTATCCGACGACATTGTATAGTTAAATCTTCACCCAAAATAGCTTAATGCAAAATTATACAGACGCTTAATAGTGCGTTGGTTGAATCTAGCACAAAACCGACAACTAGCAACGTCATGGTCTGGGCCTAAGCAAGGAATACAGTAAGAATGAAAGTCCTTATGAGGTATTTGCTTCCCACAAGAAATACAATTATTAACTTTTTCTGACATCGGTCTGGAGCAAGAAAAAAGTTTCCCCAATGGGGTACTTGGCTTTTAATGAAGACTTCGGATCTGAAACTCGAACACGGAAATTTCAGGAGTTGGCTGACCGGCACTTGTGAACTGCTTCTGCTTCGGACACCGCGTGTAAGAAAGACTGAAGAAAATGGCGTCAGCTGCATCTTTTATACCCCTGACGACCTGACATCAGGGAAGGGGCGACAGCAGCCGACGCAGGACCCAAGACTTCGGAATTCAGGCCGACTGAGGGCAACCTGCCAGCAAGATAAGTCAAATGTAATGACTGCAACAGTGAAACATGAAGAACATCCCGTGTGTGTGTGTGTGTGTGTGTGTGTGTGTGTGTGTGTGTGTGTGTGTGTGTGTATATATATATATATATATATATATATATATATATATATATTATATATTTATATATAAAAGGAAAACTGCTCTCCAATACGTACACAGTCAATGTCCCCAAGCTACTTGGTTAAAGCCAAGTTCAACCAAACACTGTTGACTATCCATGCTATGATTAAACACGACCAAGTAAAACACAGCGCTCCCTTTTTCTCTATACCTGTAAAATCGTTAGTTGCTGACTGTACAGTATAAAGCTAACTGTTGTTAATAATGTGGTAAATGCAAGTTTTGCTCTCCAATTCATAACTGATCATGGGTATTGCAGTGCTTGTACTGCAGTGCTTGGTGTGCTTACCTGGTAAACAAAAGAAATGCAGGGTCTGTCAAAGGGATCGCACAACAAAATTGTTTAACAGCATGTAATATTTTTAACCTTCTAGTCCAACAACAATTACACCCTCACGACTCTGAACAGAAACCCTGATCCAACTTCCAATGGAAACTGCAATTTTATGCCTTGTGCTGCTCATACATTTTACTTTTTAATCCAAGCATGACCAAGTCTTATTTAACCAACATGTTGCCGAGTTACTTCATGATAAAAGGAAAACTTTGCTAAATTAAGGAAAGTCAAACACATCAGAACGAAAACATTGTGTCAAGATCTAGGAGTGCATCACAAAAATGACTTGTAACATTTTAAGCAACATCACAACTTGTGCATTTTTGTATAGTACAATAATGCTGTGTTTAGTGCTAGAAGACTTGTGAAAACAAAAAGCTCCAAAGGATTATTAATTTATCAGACAAATATATGCAGTTTCAAATAAATCATTTATGAGTCAATGCAGGGAAAGCCTCTAACATTTCACAGATAGCAAAATAATATAATGATGTCATCTGCATTTTCCTCATGTGGCAGTAGTACCCGTGCGGCAGCATGGGGTCTGCTACCAGAAAATTGGGGAGGGGGGGGGATAGGGATGCCCACCTTGAACTATGAAACCATACAAACTGTCAGACACAAGCAGGCTAGTAAATTGCATGGATCCCTTCACACATCCGGTTATTTGTATTAGTGGCTATACTGTATAAAACAGGATTAGTCCAAACATAACTTAGACGGATGAATGTTCCTCAAAGAGCTTTATATTTTCACAGAAAATTAATAGATGAGCAGCAGTAAAGGGTCAGACACTCATGCTTAAAGAAAGCCTTTTTAAAGGGACACAAGTCACTGCTAACTATTAGAGGCTTGTTACTTTTAGTTTAAAAACACATTTCTCATTAGCAAATTTGTTGAAAATCTACACATCTCAATAGGACATGTGATTTTACTTTCTGAAATCCATTTTATACATCCCATTCAAAGTAAAACACAACTTACATTTTTGAAGCATTTTTCAGTATACATCTTGAAAAAACTACTTTTTTGTTCCTTACTAAATAAACGTGGAAAAAAGTGGCAAATATACAGCCCAATGTAATATCAGTTTTAAGTTAAGTTTCATCTAGCTTAGTTTGACTAGTAAGTAGTAGCAGCCATGTTTTAAGAATGCTATAAACCAAGAGACCGATGACAAAAAATGCAAGTGCTACTGCCAATTAAGTTTTCACACGAAGCAAGTTAAATATCTGCAAAATGTGTTTTTAAATTAACATAACTGAGGCATAGGAGGTCTGACTATGTCCCTTTAAGCAAAATGCTGAGAATAGTTTAAGAGGCTAAGGCTAGAGTTACTTGTGAGAAGGCTTAGTTATATCAGCATGCTTACATATAGCAAGTCAGGAAAAAAAAGCATCTGGCCAAACTTGTTCTCTGTTGCAGTGGAATATCATTGGTGCATTACAGATACAAAGCTAAATTTACCAGGCAAAACTAAGATGGACAGGAGGAGGTTAGTGCCTATATAAGGCTTTTTACTTGGGTTGGAGAGAAAACCAGGAAGCCAACTGCACAAAGAGGCAGGCCCCAAGTCACACTGCACACAGAGAGAAGTCAAGCTTACGGCAAACACCTCAAGCTGAAGACCGGCTGTCTTCTTTTTCAGCTCTTCCACTTGGGCCTCTTTCGCACCGAGTTCATCCTTCAGGTGTTCTACCTGTCATGACATGGTTACTATTACTAAACCATCATAAAAATGCTTGTAAATTACCTGATAGTATCCATCTGTGTGACGTATAAACTAGTCTTCTAAGTCATGGGCTCCAAGTCCATCTCAAAAGGTAACTTTTCATAGCCTCTTGGGTCAAACAATTTTAATTAAAAGACACATTCATTACACTGGGAAGACAAATACATGCTATGTGACAAGGTCTGGACACTGAATATCCCACAGCACATTACTACATATATAAACAAAACATTTATAAAGCAGCAGTCATTCACATTTAGACAAACTGGTCTCCAAATTACTGGTTTTAAAAGAAAAAAGTCACAGCATGTAAAACTGTACAATGAACTGTTAATTATTCAAGGAGACTGATGTATTTTAACATGCGAGTACATTCCACAACAACATGCATTTTGGATAAGCTTGCAATATTTCTGTTCAGCTTAAATTCAGACTATTTCTGAAATTGTTCACTATTTTGTTTCAGCTATTTACACTGTGCGCAAAAAAGCACATAAATGAGGAAAATGCATTTCCTTGGCAGTAACAACAGGGCAGGAAAGGCAAACGTATACACGTTATGCATGCTGTTCTATTTTTGGGGAAATCATCTTTTCAAGAACTAGTCTGCATTACAGAAGGCTCGTAGAAGGGCAAAAAAAAATGGAACCGAGCATGCTAGGGAAAGTATTTTGCAGGTACATGGAATTGATCCACTACTTTTTGAAAAAAAAAGTGGGAAATAGGAACTACACCTTAAAAGTACTGATATAGAAATAACATATCTGTAGAACTTAAAAATAGTCTTAGTAAGTGAAATTATCCCATCTTGTTGGTCCACACTTGGTTAAAAAAAAAAAAGTATTTGCATTTATGGTCATGGAAATGATGCACTTCATGGTCCATGGATACTTGCAACATGCAAGTTAAGGAAAGTGCTCACAGAGCCCATCTCAAGCTTTTCTCCCAAACCCAAACAGCAGTCTCTTCTAAAATAAAATAACACTTCAGTAAGGTTTTATCTAGTGAGAACATAAAAAGAATCAAGACACATATTAGAACATTGAAACATAAATGACAAAATGGCATTAAGCCACACCTATTGAGGAATACGGAAAACTTTGCGTATTTCTGTAGAGGACAAGCCAACCTGCACCCCACATGTGTAGGTCTAGTGCAATAAAATATTCTAAATCTAAGGCTGCACAGCCTTGCAGAAAAGGGAATGTCATTCCCCCAAAACTGAGATACTGAAATCAGAATACTTAAGTAGGGGTGAAACCATCCCACTACTCTAGATGCACTATACATATATACACACATATATATATATATATATATATATATACACATATATATATATATATATATATATATATATATATATACACACACACACACACACACACACACACACACACACATATATATATATATATATATATATATACACACACACACACATATATACACACACACACACTGTACTATAGATGCACTTACACCCTAAAAAATATATTTACTTTACTTTCTAGAATTCTGTATTATTTAATTTGCTGTTTTTAACTACTCCTCATGCTGCCTTGGGATACAGTTTTCTTTATTCTGAGCTACAACCTACAGCATTTTAGTAATCTCGATAGGATCTACGGAATTCATGTTGTTTAACTCATTACATCCAAGTGACGCCTCCAGGTGCATCTGCAGTTAACTCCTACTGACGCCTCTAGGCATCAGATATTGCTTGTTCATATTTGCAGCAATAATTCCAAAACCATGCTATGTACAATGTTTTAAAAGCTCTCATCTTAAAGCTTACGCAATGGCAAATTCAACCGCATTACTATTTGACCTCTGTTTAGTACAGGTAAAGAGATTTTTAACTTTTGCTTTTATGATATTAATGTATATAGACATAACTTTCACATTTCTCTTAATATCTCAACAACCAAGTAACAGACAGAACTCCTTAGCCTCATATGAAAACTATAAGCAAGATGAATAAAATGTTGCTGACAGTATGTAACTTGAGTGGTTGCTAAGATATTGCAAGTTGTTTACAAAATATTACAAATGTAATAGTTACTGTGTTTACTGTGACTTATAAATTCAGTTTAAGACCTAGAATCTAAAGAACACTACCACTGTGAAAATAGTTTGTGCTGAAAGGTTTGTCATTTATACTGCTTTCATAACCCCTATGGTTCCAGAGTTATGAACATTTATTTGAGATGTGAGGACATCATTTGATTCTGTCAAAAGAAAGAAGCTCCGCCCACTAAAAGTTACAGTGCAAACTTCTTGAGCTCCATTGGAGTGAATAAGTTAAGATGTTCCTTAACTATAACCACGTAAGAGCCTAAATTTATTTTTTTTATTCTACCTAGAGGGGGTAGGTCCACTAGCCCTACGGGCTATTCCCAATGGGATACCCAAGAAGTATTTATACAGACTATGGGAAACTGGGCCAGAACATCAGAAACATTTACTCACTCTCGTTTTCAACAGGATGCTATAGGGTTTAGTTCTGGATCATGGCGGTGTTTTTCTGTTTATGTTGATGAAGACGACTAAGGCAGTAGGAACAACGGTGAACATTATGGGAAAATAGATTATTACCTGAAGTCCTAAAGAAACTGAGGTTCTGAACTCGCAAGTCAGTGCTTCAGATAAGCTTTGATACGAGATCAAGAATGGATATGTCACAGAGTGCTGGAAAAAGATTTGATATCTGCAATGCACAAAAGCAGAAGCTGAGCTGGACACTTCATCTGAGTGGGACAGTATTGAAAAGAGAACAGCACATGTGCAAGCATCTCTGCTGGACAGTATCCAAGAAGTAAACGGAATGAAAAAAGAAAGAGTAGTTGATGTACCACAGATGCTGTAAGGCTCTAATGCATGGTGGAACTCTGATCCCACGTGGCAGGTACCTGTGATAAGAAACTAACTGAACCACTGGGATTTAAGTTTTAACCCACACTGGCATGGCGCTTACTACTTGAGCTTTGAACAAAGGCATCCACTGAAAGTTTAACTTTAATGTTCATACTGTAACTCTGAATACGTGAAAGAAGGTTCAGAATCTTTTCTGGAATTATTACATGGAGGAAAGGAACACTGCAACATCTATAGTAAAAATGTACAACATTAAGGAAACTTTTCCAAAAGTAAAACGCAGAGACTGACTACAGGTTATGGATGAGAAGGACCTGTTATTCTGCATTTGCAAAGTGGGAAACCAGAGCATTTGACAAATATAGTTCTAATTATAGGAATCGAGGTCAACCAGATTCTATCATGTTCAACTTAAAACTGGTTATTTGAGTCTTGGGTAGACAAGAGTGTCATGTCAGAGAGAAGTATATTACACATATTTAAGCCAAACGCAATTCAAATTAACATGTGTGGCCTGGCTCGTTTGCACAAGGCAGCCCTGACTACAATCCAAATTTGACTAGTGGCTTGGGTACTCGAGGGGCTGGAAGGGGGAGGGGTGGGAAGGAGAAGCAACAGCCAAGAGGGATGGTGGGGTTACTGCCTGCTACTTCTCTATTGAAGGGGGCAGTGCTGTGACTGCACTCCAAATTGTTGTAAAAATTCAACACTAGAGGAGCAGAGTTAACATGCGCTTCTATACACATCAGTAGCTCCATCCGCTTAAGATTAGTAAAAATCCACTGCACCAGAATGTCCTCATCTCTTCTCAGTCTTCTTCCCCACCCCAGTACTTACACCATTCCCCTCTCAGCCTGAAAAGGCAAGTCAGACAGGTGTCAGGCAGACATTAGTGGAAGATAAAGTAGGGACTCCCAAGACAAGATTGACTGCTGACATCCATGAGGGACAAAAAGGTAAACAGACCTCTAGTGGTCATTCTGTACTTTGAAAGCTATTTTACGTATGTAAGGGCACGCCAAGATGAATCTTAACATTTGTAAGACAATAACTGTTGAAAATATGTATGAGGAAATACAAGCTGAAAAGGAATGGTGAGATGCTGGAAAATTTATAAAATAAAAAGACAGAAGGCTGCTAAGTGAAATGCTGGTGGAAGTAAAGAGCTGTAAAAATCATATAGATTTGTAGTTTTAAGAGAACATGGACAGAGTAAAGAGACTGAACCGCAGGAAGACGATAAAGAGATGGAACTGGTTGCTACTAAAAGCCTTAGCAAAAGAAAGAAACTACATTAAAGATGAGATTTCTTATAAAGTTAAAGACAAATACCAGAATCCTTGCATCCCCCCCCCCCAGGACATCTGAATCCAAAAAGGATACATGGTGCAGTCACTGGGAATGTGGATTTTTGTCATTTTTACTGTACTGCTTTATTTGACAGTTAGTACAGAGGACTAAAACTTTGATCCGATAATGAGCTGCTTCTCATGACAAAGGTTCAAGGTTTGAATCTTTCCACTTTCATGTGCCTACTGCGTAAACTTGTGCAAGTCACTTAACCAGACAATGATCTGGGGCAATTGGGGATTTGGGCTATGTTCCTCAATGGTCTCCTGGACTGTAATCCCAGTAACTACCTATGAACCTATGACTTAATTTTTGTTGAATGGGTTAGTTCCACTAACTCTATGGTCTATTTTCAGCTAAGACATGAGATGGTATTTTTATACAAGACTGGGAGGTAGAACTGGTGAAGACATGGACACCAAGGGAACTACGCTACTCAATTAAAACTGAAACATAAACAGGAGATAATGAATTGGGAAGCATGGGGAATGAATGCAGAATGAAAACAGTATGAAAAGGAAGTGTACCCTTTAAAAATTTAATTACTGTGAATAGAAAACAGGTACACTACAGTACAGGGAGCAACCAATGAAAGGTTGTATTTGGAAGCAGCAGGTACATTTACTCACACACTATCTGTGCGTGACTAGACAGATCACTATGGATGGCAGTGCAAACCCAGCTGTCTTCATTGTTGTCAAGAAGGGCGCTTATGGTTAAAATGCTCTGCGAGAACAAGGTATGAAAAAGATAATACAAAGAAACACGTGGGAAGGGAAACGGTATGAAAACAATGAAAGTTAAAATGCAAACAATCATGGAAGCTAGCAAACAAGATGGGAGTGCTGAAGAATAAAATGTAGGAGCACTGAAAAAAAATTCAGGTACTGTAATAAAAGACAGGGATTTAGGAGTCAGAAAAAGAATGTGAACATAGTGAAGCGGGGGAAGAAAATGACAGTAGGAGAGATGCTGAGCAAACAAAACGGTAAAAATAAAATTAAGGAAAAAATATGTAGACACATTAAGATACTAAATTATCTATGAATAGCGCTACACAAGAAAAGAACACCTAGAAGAACTGGCCAAAGAGAAAAACGCATATATCAATCTCCAGATGACAACTTTTACTGTTAAAAACAAGAGAAGAGTTAGAATTGATAGAAAATAAATTATTTTCTTTAAATGTTAGATAATATTCTGGAGTTTTGTGTCGACTTGAAGCATATGAACAGCAAGTGTCAGACTGCAGAATAAGAGACAGGTGGCCTGATGCATACAGCTAGTAGAAATAAGATATTGAACATGTATGTTGCACTGTTTCTAAAAGAAAGAATTCAAGTTTTTGAAAGCACTATGTTAGTATGATAGAGGATATTACATAGATAACTTTAAATATGGTGAGTGAGAAAGGAGAAACAGGAAATTTCTTAGGGGAAATTCTGGAAATATGGAGTGAGAATTATTTTTTAAGTTTAAGTGGGAATACCTACTGCATCAGCATCCTTGTAATAGGAACTGATTACATATTTAGGAAGAAAGGAGATAGTAAAAAAAACAAGATGAGAACCACTTACTATCATGAAAATGAACAGAACTATGGAATGGTTTTGTGAAAGTCTGTAAAAAAGCGTATGTAATTAGCAGATGGAATCTACAATATATGTCAGAATAATTTAGATATAAGCCTGTTTTTACCAATCATAGATTTAGTGATGGACAACATTTAGAAAGAAGCTTAAGAAAGAACACAATAATATTAATAGTGACAATGATGATGTAAAGACAAAAGAAGAAAGGCAACACCTTCTGGCATATACTAAGCAATGGAAAAGAATTATACCGAGAGCCCGGAACAGCATATTCACCAGTATGCGGACTTCTTTTTTGTCTAGCATACTTGCCTTAGGAATAAAGAGAAATCCCTACAACTCCTGTGACATTTTTATTTTTAAGAAGAAACATTTTTATTAATTAATTATCACGTATGACATAGGCAATCATACATTTATACAAATAAAAACAAACCATACTGATATAATTGGAGTTGCAAACATTATACATCACTTATAATCTATCCAGCCATGGTCAGTCAAACATTACATAGCTCATTCAAATCATGCCTTCTTTTAAACCTCATTCCTCCTCTGCAAGTACTGTTCTGATTCCCATTTTTCTACAGAATCTGCTCCTACCCATTTCTAAAGATCCCAGTTCCAGTTGCTTTAGCTCTGTTACTATAGTCACTGCTGCTAGTGCAGTTGGTTTAGGCTTTCATTCTCTAGTCATTGCTTTTTTCGGCAGACACCATAATTAGATACAACAGGCCTTACTATGTCTAGGCAATTCTAATTCTGTATCACAGCTCAAAAAAATCATTTCCTTAGTTACTCCAAACTGCTTACTCAGTATGTATGACAGAGTAGTCTGCAAGGTATCTTTAAAGTCTGCCAACTCATTGCATTCCAAATTCTACTCCATCCCTCACTGAAGGCATTTACCATATGCACTCCACTGTGTCTTCAGTGAGGGATGGGGTAGAACCCACTGTTTACAGGTTGAACACAAGCAGAAATACATATCTGGTTAGGTTAGCCATGGCCACTGTGGTGTCTACAGCTGGTGCTGGAAACCTGCCACATGGAGTGCTGCCTCAAGTGATGCAATCCACATTACAATGCTAGATATTCTGATCAACACCCCACGACACAAAGCATGTAACTAACATGCAGACATAAGCTACACATCTTTACTCCTATAGCTGGGAATATTAGCAATGCTAGCATGTTGTGTATAAACTTTTACTAACAGCAGTTTCTGCATAAAGAGGTAAGGGGTTATCTGTCACCTGACTTTCATGCATGCAAAATGAAACAGTCAGAGATGTGTTTTGTCAGGTACCAATGGATGTCTGTGAAACATTCTGGAAAATGTAATTTTTTGTGTTTTCTTTAATAATGCAGTTATAGATTTGTCAACAAGAATGTAAGTATGTAACCATGCACATAGAGGGTGGTAGTAAAGCAAAAAAAGGAGGTAGGAAACACAGACATAATGAGCTATACATGTTTGTTCTAACCTTAGCAATATATATATATATATATATATATATATATATATATATATATATATATATATATATATATATATATATATACACACACACACACACATACATATATATTAAAAGTTAAATTTCATGAATGGTAGCTTCTGCATAAGAAATGTGCCATCTACAAGGATACCTAAATTAGCACGTGCGCACAGTGAAATAGTCAGCATTAGATGTACAATAAAGGAGCTATAAAGTGTGGCCTAATGTAAGCAGAAAGTGGTGGTTAAAAAAAAAAATAAGGGAAGCTGGTTAAATTAGCATATCCTATGATCCAGAGATAAAATTTTAGTTTGTTCCAGCAATGATGAATATAAGCAGTAAATTAATATTTACATCATCAAAGCTGTGGGCTGTGCCAGCCACATGTAAGAATGATGCCACCTAATTATGGATTCTAGGTGATTTGGTCACATTGACTAATCTTGAAAGGACACCCCAACTCCATGGGGAAAAAATGGTAAGAAGGGGGTAAATAATGTGGTGTATAACATGGATGGTTTCTTGCATTCTGAGCACGGTCAATTATTTAAAATATTTGCATAACTTCCACACTTTTTACAAAAATCTCCAAGTTATGGTGTGGTACATTGCCTTATCAGACATCAATGGAACATTTAAAACATGGTGAACAACTCTGCTTCTGACACTGTGTGTTATCAAGTAAAATCAGAGAAAGAACCAATTGCTTGGGCATTCACAGCAAGATTTATTTTAAAAATCAGCATTTTGCTATGACTTGCATGAAATACAAAACCAGTGTCACCTCTTATACCTTTGATATTAAAATTTGTGTGCAGACCAAGATATCCAGAAGATATTGACGGGTTTACACTTTTTCTGACTTGTTGCTGCTTAGGGCTCACTACACTTGGGGACAACTAAAATGAACGTTATGAACTTACCATAATGGCTCATCTAAACTACCAGGTCCATCTTCCTTCACACTCATAGAATTCGAGACCAGCAGAACTCAAGCTGGTCAGAAACTAAAACTTTACCAAAATTTTGTTTGCATAAATATATTAACATAATAGGAATTCCACTACTTGTAAGAATAAGAATTCTAAATGCAGTTTACAACTGGACCACACACTGCCCAGGAGAGAAGGGAGGATGACAGATCTGGATAAACCGAATGATACGCCAGAAGATAAATGACAGATACGCACCACTAGCATCCAATCACCTACAGAGCAGCAAACCTGTCCTCCAAGCAAGATAAAGGGTGGATGACAGTATTTGGAAAGCTGTGGAAAATGTCATGCAATAAATCCTGGGCAAAGCCTAAGTAGGAATCACTGTCTGCAGGACAGCAAAGAATTGTCAAGGATGACAAGTGCAGTAGCACTCCTGCAACATATGCTGCAATGTGGAAAACAGGAGATACAGCAAGGATCCATCCACCTATACAGTAACAAACCCATGCTCCAAACATTAGGAAGAGAAGGACAGGGAAAATTACAACACTGCACGAACAGGCAGGAGAGAAGGGAGGATTGTCCCAGAAGAATCCAAGGAACTTTTTGCCCTGAATTATCCCTAAACTAAATCTGATACAAGCTCAGCCAATTGTTCAAAGCAATTATAACAAACTCTGCTGCCTCATCCCCTTTTGGAAACTGAACCAAGCTTCTCCCAGAAGAATCCATGGAAGTATGTGTATCTGCTGCTAAGCCTTGAACTACTATAGTTTTTAAGCCCTGCTAGGTGTTTCAGTACGCTCCCTGCCAAGAAAGCCAGCAGCCTAAACCCCTCTTATTTTTATATCTCTGCTCTTCCCCCTCATCTAGTTCCTTGATTTACTCTTGCTCCCTTCTCCCTTCAGTCCAACCCAATCCAGGGATTGCCCTGGTGGGCTAAGGTGCACTTCAGCATTTGTCCACTAGATGGCATCCTCTCCCCACTAATACTGACTTCAATTCACATACTTCTTGTATTCTCCTTAGTTCTAACTTTTCTTTTTCGCTCTCTTAAAACATTATAGCCCATTCTAACCTACTATATCCAGGTCCCCTCTACTTGCCCTTCTGCAATTCAATACTCCACTGATAGGTTCTCGATCCGCTCCTGCCCTCCTGGGTTCTGCTTTTCCTGTTATCTTACTATGCTGCATTGCTCCTTTCTCTCTCTCTCTCTCTCCTCCTCCTCATATCTATCTTATAATCCTGCCCGAGATATAGGATTTTCCTGCTACTATACTACGCTGCACTGCCCTTTTCTCTTTCTCTCTCCCTCTCTCTCTATCACGCTCTCTCTCCCTCATATCTAATTTATTATCCAGCCCGTGATATCTCTTGTCTTCCACTACCCAGCCATACTCTTTGGATCTCTCCCCACTTCCTGATCCTATCCATCTATTTTGATACATCTATTTAGATACTGCTTATATCTGAACTCCCCTCCTTGCCGCAGAATTACAGCTTTTCTGATCTGTACCTGCTAACACCTATCCCTGCTCCTCCCCCTCTTCCCGAACACCCTCCTGGAGTTTATAAAACCCCTCCCAACCTCTGGGCGCCATCTTTAAATTTCGCCTATTCTCCGCTGCTGTGCATCCTTGGCTGAGCATCTACACCTTTAGTAAGTGGAACCTGTTTGTACTTTGAATTGTTGTTGTCATTGTTAATTCTATCGTGTTCTCTATTAAGAAAGTGTAACAACAGTTATGACTTTACTGTCTAATATATGTGATACGTGCCGGTTACTGACACGCTAACTACCTGCAATCTGTATTTACATTATCTTATAAGGGCGTTATCAGGAATGTCCCTTCATTAACGCACTGAATTCAACAATAGGTGTGCTAGGTTTTTGTATTTTTATTACAAGCTAGTATCGGTTGTTACGAGGAGTGTAACGGTTTATGTAATTTGAAAACGCCATGGAGATTGCTGGTAAAATGTTCTTTGCCAACGCCAACTTCCATATGCGTATTACAAAGTAAAGTACTACCCTCTCAAAGTGCTTAGCTAGACGCTGTTGGTAATGCGACATTGCCCTGTCTATTTAGTAGTGCCTAATTGTAAAACTGAGTGTTTTAGACGCTTTTGAACTGTTTTAAATACTGCGACATTGCCCTGCCTATTTTAGTAGTGCCTATCTGTAAAACGGAATGTTTTTAGAAGCTTTTGAATCTGTTTTAAATGTACAATGTTTTAGAAGCTTTTGAACAGTTTTAAATACTGCAGCACTGCCCTACCTATTTAGTAGTGCCTCTTTGTAAAACGGAGTGTTTTTAGAAGCTTTGAATCTGTTTTAAATGTACTCTGCAAATGCCAACTTACACATGTGGATTACAAAGACGTGCCCTATTCTCTCAAAGTGCTCATTTAAAGGCTGTTTTATAAGGCACACTGTATTGCAACATTACCTAGCCTAATTTGTTGTGCCTATTTGTACAATTGAGTGTTTTTTGAATGTCTACTACATGTTATCTGCTAGTCACTCCTGTTTCTAACATGGCTCCTTATAGACCATAACCTTTCTAACAAGGGGTTATGTACCTGCATTAGTGTAGTGGACCATCTAAAGAGTAATATTCCAGTGTTGTGGTTTACTTAGTCCTAGTTATATACGCTGAGTATTTTCTACTCTGCATTGATCTCTACTAAAGGCCTCAACCATAGTGTTACTGTCGCCTAACTCTAGTTGTGCTTCACATTGCAGATCCTTATTAGTGACCTATGTCTAACAATTTGCCTTCATTAGTAGTGATAAATGAGTGCAATACCTTTTTAGTTGCTAATGTATTTTCAGATATATGAGTAAAAGCCTACATTTGACCTGTTAAACTCTCAATAATTGCTTTTAATTGAAACAAACTATTACCCAAAGTGATTTATTTTCAATTCATTGCTACTTTGAAATTGTTGATTTTTGCTTACTGCTACTAGGAGATACTATGTTTTTATTCTACTAAAGTACAATTTCTCTCTCAACTTTCTCTCCTGTTCTCCAGCTTTTTGCCCTGAATTATCCCTTGTGATTACGCCTGGGTGGACACCTAGACCTAAACTAAATCTAATACAAGCTCAGCCAATTGCTCAAAGCAATTATAACAAACTCTGCTGCCTCATCCCCATTTTGGAAATTGAGCCAAGCTTCTCTCAGAAGAATCCAAGGAAGTATGTGTATCTGCTGCTATGCCTTGAACTACTATAGTTTTTAAGCCCTTCTAGGTGTTTCAGTACGCTCCCTGCCAGGAAAGCCAGCAACCTAACCCCCTCTTATTTTTATATCTCCGCTCTTCCCCCTCATCTAGTTCCTTGATTTTCTCTTGCTCCCTTCTCCCTTCAGTCCAACCCAATCCAGGGATTGCCCTGGTGGGCTAAGGTGCACTTCAGCATTTGTCCACTAGATGGCATCCTCTCCCCACTAATACTGACTTCAATTCACATACTTCTTGTATTCTCCTTAGCTCTAACTTTTCTTTTTTTCTCTCTCTCTCTCTCTCTTTCTTAAAACATTATAGCCCATTCTAACCTACTATATCCAGGTCATATCTACTTACCCTTCTGCAATTCAATACTCCACTGATAGGTTCTCGATCCTCTCCTGCCCTCCTTGGTTCTACCTGCTCCATTTGCCCTGCAGGCTCACTCCGCTCCCCTACCCTGCCCCCAAATCTCACCTGCCCCCAGCACCTCTACCTTTATTACCCCATAACCACACCCACTAACATACCTGACCAATCAGTCTCCAGTACTCTGGAAACACCCATTCCTTTTCCCGCCCAAATTAACCTTCATTCATCTCTCCTAGATTATCCCACCTAGCCAATTAGATTCCATTATTACCTCTACATCCACTCCCAAACCACATCCCCACCAATCCTTAGACAACTCTCCACTCTTTCACCACTAATTAGGTACTCACCAGATCCTTTACATATAAACCTCTCTCGCTTCTACATCTAATTCAGCAACAACATAGCACCTCTAAGTAGCCCCATTTCATCATGCTTTCAAAACCCTCATTCATCTCCTTTTTACTATTTCTACTTCTTAACTTAACCTATCTTTACTACCTCACCCAGCCCAGTAATTCCTACCACTCACAATCCTTCCATGTAAACTAACCATCTTACCTCCTCTCTCCCATACTCACACATCCCAATTTCTCCCCACCTATTTCCTATAAAAAAACTTCTATGTTTTCCATATAAACTTATCACCACTCAAACATTCCACCCCCATAGTAACTTGCAAATCCTTCAAAATCATAACAGAACCTAATCTATTCTCTAAACTGTCCAATTACCTCTCTAACCCAATCCTATACTTAATTACCAGTCTATTATCAGGTGATATCCATCCTAACCCGGGGCCCCCACCTCAACCAGTACAGACAAGTCCATATTACTTACTTCTTTAAACTCCCAAAGCATAGTTAACAAAATCCCAAACCTCCATGCCTGGCTCATACATAATAAACCTGACATCCTATCCATCTCAGAAACATGGTTAAAACCCCATATAAAAGACTGAAATAATTCCACCAAACTATTCTATCATTAGAAAAGACAGGTCCCACAAAAAAGGGGGAGGAGTAGCTCTCCTATACTCATCCTCCTTGTCAGTTACTCCCTATAACAAACCTACTCCTCAATTTAATAACGCTGAAGTACTCTTTAACACTACAAGTTAACAAACACAAGCACATATGTATAGCTTCCCTCTACATCCCCCCAGGGGATAATATTTCCACACTCAAAGACATCCTCTCCTGGCTCTCCAACAACATTAGCAATGAAACAATTACCTTAGGAGACATGAATATTAATTGGGCCTCCATTCAGTCTCCTACAAACCCAGTTAACATCAACCTCTACAATTTTTCACAGCTAATCAACTCTATAACACGCCCCTCAAAAAACCTCTCTAGCGGCAGTATTCTGGACTGGATTTTAGTCTCTCATCCCCATTATTTCTCTGACAGTGGTACTCTTCCCGACCCTCTTAGTGACCACATACCCATCTTCACGCATCGACTCCCCTTACTCCTACATCGCACCCATAATTATATTACTGTCCATAACCAAAAAAACTTTAACCCATCAACCTTTTCTAACTCTCTAAAAGCAATAAACTGGAATTGTCTAAAAACATTACCTCTAGTTATCGCAGTTGCCCACTTCAACTCAACATTCTTAAAGCTGCTAGACTTCCATGCTCCCTTAAGGACAAAGATAATAAAAATTAAAACTGCCCCTTAGCTTACCAAAAACACACTAGCAACCATGCATCACAGAGATAAAGTCTGGGCATACTACCAGAAAAACAGGACCTCCCCCTCATCCATAATGAATATAAAACACTTAGAAATAAAGTAAAAAAGCTCATCATCTCTGATCGACAAAATTACTTCACCATACTCCAAAACAATAAAACAAATCCTCAGAAATTCTGGAAAGGTATCTCTACTCTACTTAACCCCAGCAAACCAGACACCCCCACCCCAGACCCTAATGCCACGATACAGACTTAGCTACCCAATTTAACTCTTTTTTCATTGAATCTATTTCCAAATTAACCTCTTCATTCTCTACCACCACATTCTCCAATTCACCCCCATCCTCCCCTACCAACACTTCACCCTGCACTGCTACCACTCCCTCACTCTCATCCACCAACTATCTACCCTCCACCTCTTCTCCTAGTCCCATTTCCTCCTCATCTTCACCCCCTAACACCCCCTCTCCACTCTTCCCCACTATTCTCATTAAAACCTATACCCACTTCTACTATAAAAATCTCCTTCTGAAACTGAAGCCATGCACTAATGCTCCTGATAACATCCCTTCTTACTTTCTTAGCATAGCTGCTGAAGCAATTGCCTACCCCATTAGCATTCTAATCAACCACTATATCCAAGAAAGCATAGTTCCCCAAATCTGGAAAAAGGCCTTTATCATACCCTTACATAAAGGTGGCAACAATAACAATGTTACTAATTTCCACCCAATCGCTATCCTGTCTCCCATCTCTAAAACTCCTAGAAAAGTGTATCCAACTTCAACTCCTACCACATCATCACCTACTAACTCCCACACAACATGGATTCAGACTTAAGTCACAGCACTATGACAGCTCTCCTCTCCTTCCTTGAAACTGTTAAAGCCCGGGACTCTGGTCTTATTGTTTTCTACCCTACTACTTGACCTCTCTAAGGCCTTTGAAACCATCTCACAGCCTGCTTTTAACTAAACTCTCAAAACTCAGCCTATCTCCTTCTTTGAACTGGTTCTCCAGCTATTTATCCAACAGATATCAAGCAGTAAAATGGAAAAAGGCCACCTCCTCATTTCTAAATACCCCAACCGGAGTTCCCCAAGGCTCCATATTGGGTGCCCTCCTCTAACATATTTATAAATGATTTCCGCAACTCTATCTCTTTCTCAAACATCATCCAATATGCAGATGATTCAACTATAATCTGCTCTGCCACACCTATCCCTACACTCCTAAAGCTTACTCAAGATGCTTTTTCAACCACTGAGCAATGGATGAAAAGAAATCACCTAGCACTCAATGCCTCTAAAACCAAATTAATGGTATTCTCCCACTCTGAAGTCACCACTTTCGATATAAACACATGCTCTATTACTAGTCAAAATAACACACCTCTGGAACTGGTGTCAGAGATCAAATTACTTGGGGTCCAAATTGATAACCAACTCAAATTCAACTCCCATTTACAACTAAATATCAAAAAACCCCATCAAAAACTAAGTATGCTCTATCGGCAAAATCACTACCTTACACCTGCCACTAAAATCACTCTCTCTACTTCCTTTCTTACCCCCTCCCTTCTCTATGGGGCTCCACTTCTAACTAATCTACAGTCCTCTCTGAAAACACAACTTTCTTCTTGCTACAACAAAATTGCCAAGTTCGCTACCAGCCATAAGTCTTCCACCCACCACTGTTCCTCTCTCCAACTAAAATGGCTAGAACTACCCAAGCATCTCACCTATACTCAATTAACTCTTGCACACAAGCTCATTTTCAACCCCTCCCTCTGTCCCTCCCTGTCTTCTGCCTTTAAAATGCACCTACCTGATAGAATATTAAGGTCTAACAACCAAAATCTATTAGAAGTGTACAAACCAACTCGTCCCCCAGGCAAAAATCTTCTATCGTATGGTCTAGCACGCCTCTGGAACTCCCTACCACCATCTATTCGTATCACCTCTAACCATTTTATTTTCAAAAAATCCCTTCATTCACATCTAGTATCCCAGTGGAAATGCTCCTGCGATCCCTTCATTCACATCTAGTATCCCAGTGGGAATGCTCCTGCGATCCCTTCATTCACATCTAGTATCCCAATGGGAATGCTCTTGCTTCCACCCCACATAACTAACACTGGCAATTTCCATCTCCCTTTCCTTCTCCTGATTACACCTGCAGTTTCCTTTCATCATTTCTCCTAACTCATAAATTGTTATTATTATTGTATCTGCACGAATACACTACGCTGTACCTCTTAAGTGTATGATTCCTGATATGTAATTGACTTCTCATTATTTACTTTGCTACATCCCTTTAGTCTGTATCATCTCTAAGTTTCATCACTAGTTTGTATTATTTTTAATGTTTGCTGTATTATTTGTAATTTTTTGCTTAAATCTTTTACATTTGTATAACTATCATATAACCTACTGTAACATCGATTGTTTGGAGCTTTTCTCCCCAGGACTCCATTGAAAACGGGTTCATTTTGGCCCAATGGACTATCCTGGTAAACCAACTGCAAATAAATAAATAAACAGGCAACATCTAGCAGGGACGCCTGACCACAGGACAGCAAGGTACATTCACAATTTTCATGTAAACTAGCACTCCCTGTAGGAAATAAGTGCAAGGGTAAGCTTACTTTCAGCCGAACGCACACCCCAGTTGGGAAGGAGGGGGACAGGGTGGTTGGTATACAACTTGCTGGTAAAAAGCTAATAACAGTAGGTAACCACGTCAACAGTCAGTTTCAGCAGGGGAATGAAAAAGCTGAGCAGATACAAATGAAAGAATTAATAAATACATTGGACCAAAACTGAAATTCACACTGTCACAACAGAGATTTAAGATTCAGTTTCTAGCTGTTGGAAGGTACATCAAAACATGTCAAAAACATTAAAATCCAAAAATATAACCCAAGAAAGATTTGGTAACATCAATGAAACTGGATACAGACTGCTAAGCTCCCAAAGGTAGTTGTCCTTCCTTGATTGATGGCATTTCATAACACTAATTCAACAACAAAAAGTGGATTCTGACAAAAAAAGAAACCCTTCACGCCAAACAGCTCAACTTTCAAAACTAGCCTTGGCACCAAATTGTGATATGCATGGATTCGGCTCAATGCTGAAAGGGATGTAGTGCCGATGAACTCATGAAAATCCCCATATTTGCTGATGAGCATGACTCTAGTCACTGCAGCATGAGATTTTTGCACCAACTCAGTTCAACATCAAAAGGACTGCAGTTGTGAATTCAAGTCATCTGATTGTGAAATGACATCCAGACAGAAAGACCTCCTCTAGGCCAAACTGGCATGGAGACCTGGGCGCCGAACTTGGGGTCAAGGAGACATTCAGACAAGGTCAACACCTACTGCAAAGTCAATGTCAAGAACCTTGTTATTGCTCATAACATGAAGTTGACCCAAATGGGTACTATGCTTTTTGACCCTAACACCAAAGTTAAAGCAGGGTAGGAGGTAGCTGTCAGGTCAATCCCAGCAGATAATATAAGAAAAAGGACACACAAGCCAAATGGGATTGGCTAGATGGTCCAAACAAAAATTCCATTCAGCTCAGAACAAGTACTGCAGTATCCCAAAAGGGTCAGGTAGGGACATAAATCAGCATCAATATACATTTCAAGTTTGCTTGAAAAGGAAAGCAAGGTATGGCCACAAGTGGTACTAAAACCAGCCCCAAGCTGGGGAAAGGTCCATTAATGAACTTCTCTAAAACCGAGGAGAGGGTCCATCAATGAACTAATCCTGCTCAACCTGGAATTGAATACAATGAGCCCAAGTCAGGTGAAGAAAAAAAAAATCACTCTCTAGGATTTACAAGACTAAAGACACACTAACTAGGAAGAAAAAAAATGTCTGTTCTTAAATATTACCATTACAGTCCAAGAACTAGGCTAGAATTGGGCAGTGAGTGACATCACACTAACAGTAAATGATGTTACTATATCTGAGAAGTAAACTGAAATAAGACAGATCTAAGGCTAGTGACAGCGTCAAACAGAAAATCAAGTTCCACACACACACGCAAGAAGACACAGGAAGGTCATCTAGAAATTAATAAGGCTAAGGAAAATTTTGTTGCAAAAAGGAAGAAATGAAAAAAAACCTCTGCTCTTCACTAAAAGTACCAGAAGAGTCAGAAACAGGCAGTAGTAAAACCAGGGCTGTCAGCTCTACATGTTCTAATAATCAACACTTAAAGGAAAACACACAGATGAATGCAACCACAGTTACAAGGACTTAAATAGCTCATTCTGATCCTAACAGCTGTTCTAAGTAAGCTACAAAAAAGTTCAAGCCAAAACTCGAGAACCTCCTAACAAATGGAAAACTGATAGGAACACCATGAGCAATAAAACCAATCAGATAAGACACACATACAGTTCAAAATGTTGGGAAAAAATGCCAGTAAACAAAACTCAAAAAAATTAACCTTAAAAATAAAGAATTAAGATGTTGGCAGTGACTGGAAGAATAAGGCTGATAAAGAACCAACAAAAACTATAAAAAACTCAAAAAATTTACCAAAGCCTGGAAAATGGCAGATGTGACTTCACTCACACATGGCAAGGAGAGCCTGACATTGGTCATTCCACACACAGAATTGTGGCGGAAAGGAGGAGAAGTCAGTTATCTTTGAAAAGTTTTAGGAGCCAAGCTGCCAAATCCTGCCAGCCTTGAGACTTACAGGTAGAAAAAATGGACCAGTCTTATCACATCAAAGATTATCAGAACCCAAAAGATAAAGGTTTAGACTATAAAGTAAGAAAGAACATGTTTGACATTCTTCTGAGATGAAAAAAAGAGAGAGAGAAATAATTCTGAGTGAATTTTATTGATGAGAAAGAAAAATTAATATTACACATATAGCAAGATATTATGCATAAAATTACACTTAAGATCTCAATGTAATTCTGAAGGTAGATTTATAAACAAAATTTCTTAAGACAAAGTGAAGTTGTTAGTAAGCAGCTTTTATTTTTGAACAAGATAAAGCAGCATCTTTTTTTAAACATCTTTAATAAAATATCTCTTGTGACACAGGCAAATTTACATTTATGTAAAAGTAATCCAACTGTATTAAGTTCACGTTTACAAACATTACACTTCACATATACTGCTATACACATCATATAACTTAAGCAACATTATGCAAGTTAAAAAAAAGGGCAGGAATTGAATAAACATCTTTATTAAACCATCACTTACAACACATGCAATCATACATTTATATAAATGAAAACAAACCACACCTAGTTGCAAGCATTTAACATCACAAACCATACTGACACACTCCCAGTTGCAAACATTATAAATCACTTATAATCTACCCAATCATTTTCAGTCAAACATTACATAGCTCATTTAAGTCCTGCCTACTTTTAAACCTCATTCCTCCCCTGTATGTATTGTTCCCACAATTCCCATTTTTCCTGTGTAGTTTGCTCCAACCCTTTTCTAAATAGCTCAGTTCCAGTTGTTTACCTCTGTTACTATATTCACTATTTCTATAGTTGCTTTAGATAGTGATTTTCATTTTCTAGTAATTGTGTTTTGGCAGCCACCATAATTAGACACATCAAGGCCTTATGTCTAAGCAATTCCAATTCTGTATTACATCTCAGAAAAAATCATCTCCCTCATCACACCACTCTGCCCACCCAGCATCTCTGACAGTGCATCCGCAGGGAATCCTTAAAGTCTGCCAACTCACCACACTCCCAGAAAATATGTTCTCAATTATCTCTTTCCTCCCCATCATGCCTCCAACAATTGCTGTCTACCTGAGGAAAAAATCTCTGGAGTTTACTTGGGGTATAAAAATATCTATGTAAACATTTCCAAGACAAAATCCTAAAACTTGTAGATTTTGATACATATTTGGGAGACAAATATATCCTTCCATTCTTTCTTTGTAAAATGCTTATCCAATCTCTTTTCCCATTCTTTCTCAGCTCCGTTGATTGAGTCTTACAGTTCTGCAATAATTTATATGCTGTACTAATTACTCCTTTTTTTAATGGCAGCTTCTGTTTTAGACTCTACTTAAAACTCTAGCAGTGCTGGTCTTTCATTCAGGACCCCCCTATTTCTTTCTCTTTGCCTATATTCTGATATCAATCCTAGACAGGGAAGGCAATCTCTAACCTGAAGTCCAAATAAATTATTGGCATCTTCCCGGCTTGTAGTTACTTGCTCTCAATACCTTGGTTCCTTTGCCAGTTTTCTCCAATAAATTCCAGCCCCTTCTTGCCTACTGTTTATATCCTAATTGCAGTCAGCCCTAATCGGCAGAATCTCCTTTCTCCATTCCCATGTTGGCTTAGTTCTTAGGATACTTTCTGTTCCTTTATAGATATAATATTCTGTATGACTATTGTTATTCTCCTTAAAGACCTGCATCCAAAATCCCAGTCTTTCCTCGTTTCTGCCATTTCATCATCCCTTTCAACTTTGAATTATAGTTTTCTGCTTGTGCGATGTATAGGAGCCTTAATTGTGTAGCTTTGAAATACCCCTTCAAATCGGGTAATCCCAATCAGCCCTGTTCTACAGGAAGAATGAAATTATCCCACTTGACTCTTGCCATCTTCCCCTCCCAGATAAAGTCCTTCAAGCTCTTTATTAATTGCCATCTCCTCTGGTTGATAAAAATATGCTAGATCTGTGTATAAGACTAATGGGACTAAAACATTTTAACTGCTTGTACCTTACTATTGATATCCATATAACAAAGCTACTATTTTCTCAGTTTTTGTATCATCTTTTGTATCGTATCTTTAGCTGTCACAGCAGAATTTAATCCATACTCTAAAATACTTCATTTTACCATTACCCCATAAATATGGATACTGCTGAACCAATTCATATGTGGGTACATAATTTACCACTATTGGCTTTGCTTTAACTTCATTAATTTTGTATTCCGAAAAGAATTCACACCGTCTGAAAATGTTCTACAACACTAATGTCTTTCTGGTTTTCAGGTATAAAATAATACCATCTGCAAATAAAACCAGCTTTTCTTGACCGTCATGCCAATTATATCTTTGAATTTCTGAGTTCCTTATTTTCTTTGCCAATGGTTCCAAATTTAATGCAAATAATAAAGGGGAAAGAGACACCCCTGCCTGGTTCCTTCACTCAAGCAGAAATTATCAGAGAGGACCCCACCCACTTTAATTTTCACCTCCGATCCCTCAAATATCCTCTCAATCAACAATATATATTTTTCAGGAAATACAAGTGCTTCTATTGACCTGCTCGTAAAGTCCCAGCTCATTCTGTCAACTGCTTTCTCTGCATCAAGACCAAACAACAATCGTACTTTCTTACATTCTGCTCCTCTCTCTGGATTATCAATGTTCTGTTAATGTTGTAAAATATTTGACTCCCCTTCACAAAACCACATTGATCCATATCTATCAGTTTTGGCATTATTTTTCCCGTTCATTTAGTCATTATTGACATGAACACTTCATAATCATAATTTAGGATTGATATGGGCCTGTATGAAGCTTGATCTGGTATTATAGCTACCACTGCTTTCTTCCAGGACAGTGGTACTATCTCCTCTTAAGATATTGTTAAACAAAACCTTCCAAAACTTTATCACTTTTTCCCTCTTTGCCTCCAAACTTCCATAGGAATATCATCTATTCTTCAGGACTTTTCTGTAGATTTGGTTATACATCACAATATCTCCTCCTATCCTAACTGCATGGTGCAGCTTGTGCTTCTACTAAGTGCTGATTGATTTTGTCTCATCACTATAGTTCTCCCAGTTGGAACAACCCCTGAATGTTTTCAGAGAACATTAACTACCTTGGGAAAGCCCCTGAATGTTTTCAGAGAACATTATTTCCTAGCCAACCCCCCCCCCCCCCCAACCCCAGCCACTCTCCAGACTGTAGCCAGTTTCTCTTCATCAGATTATTTCCATGGAACATGAAGATCAGCTGCGGAATTGTCAATGAGTATACATGTATTTGCAAGAAAAAAAGCCTCACAATATTCAATGTCATTTACTTGCTCTCTCTTAAAACTTGTTACTAAATCAGTCTCACGTCTTTAATCCAGCCATTCTCCCATGCAAGAATGAGAAAAAGCACATTAATGTTTCTTTTATCATGTTTTTTAACCAGGTTTTTTTAAAACATTTCAGTACCTACATTTCTTAAAACTGAAGAAGAAAGTGAAGGGAAAAAGAAAAGAAAAAGAGCAGTAGCACCCGTTTACATTCCCCATTACACTTGCAACTAACTGAAAAAAAACTTTACTTTATAGCATGTAAAGAAAACCACATGCCACAAAACTGGTACTATTTAAGAAAAAAATCTTTACTTACAGTTAACGTTCTCCTCTTCCCCCTCCCAAAGCACTTTTCTGAAGATTAATGAACACGAAGTAGGGCATATGCTTTAGAGACCCCCACAAGTCCAACATATTCTGAAAAAGTCCAATATTTCCAGATTTAGTTCCGTCATATTTCACAAACATAATTATTGCATTGTAATCCCATATTTAGTTGCTGGTTTTATTAGTGTTCCTCTCCAAAATCCTGCTTCATTTCCAACATACTCTTGATTCTCCTAGTCTAATCTCTTTCTCCAACATTCTCAGTTGAAAATTTTGAAAAGGTTTCACAGGTACAGTCCCTCTGTGGTCTTTATTTCCAGAAGAACAAGAAACAATCTCCTTCTGTTTCACAGCTTACTTTTTGTTGGCCAAACCTTTGTATTTCCCCTTCATCAAAAAATTATTTTCTCCCTACAGGGAAGAATACCTTGAAGACAGCTAAGTATAGCAGTTTGAACTTCACACCTGCATCTTGACATTCCCTGAGTACTGGAATAAATTTACTCCTCTTCTGTCTGGTGTACGAGTGATCATTCTCCACAAACACTTGTCTCTCTCACTTTTAGTACTTTGTCCTGTCACAGTTTTGTCATAATCAACTTCTCTTGCTGGTAGGATTGCATCTTTATTATTAAAGGTCTAGGTTGCTTTCTTATAGCCAGGTTTGGAGCATACACACAATGTGCCCTTTCAACAACTCCTGTGGAATACCAGTCCAGTTGCTTACTTGTGCTTTCATAAAATTAATGCAGTCTTCCTTCCAGCTTCTCTGGTATAGCTGAAAATCTCAGGTTTTCCCTGCATGCTCTGTCCTCCAATTCTATTATTTTCTGAAACCTCTCTTCTTGAGCAGCCTCACATTCGGCCAGCCTTTTCTTCATTTTGAACTCTGATTTTTGCAGCTTTATCATCTCATCTGAATATCTGTTTAAAACTTCTTCCATTTTTCCCTCCTTTTGCTTGTGTTGATATACTCCATCAGTGTTTTATTTTACCAAGTCTGTATCCAGTTGTTTTACATCTTCATGTAGTTTACTGGAAGTCATGTTTGAAGATTGCATTGCTTTTTGCTGAACAGCTGCAGAATTTTCCCCAGTCAGTGTTTCTTCTTCACTTTTTGTAGCTGATTTTTTTTCAGGTCTTCTGTACTTCTTTATTCCAGGCATCCAGGCAGCGCACTTCTTAGCCAGTTACTGAAATTTACCCATAAACACAAGTCTATTGGCTTTCTCTGCTGAGTTTCTGTTTTCACACTGGGAGAGAGAAAATACGCTGTTACTCAATGTGCAGCAATCTTAGAAGTTGAGATTGCAGTATGGTTAACCTCACTGGTGCAAAATTCTTTCTGCAACCTTCATACTGAGGGACCACTCTTGAGGCATTAGAATAGACCTGTTTAACTTGTCTGCAATCACTTTGGATTTCCCTGGAATGTGCACTGCTATCAGGAACAGCCTGGATGAGATCGCCCACTGCCACACTCAGTTTCTTGACACAGAGGGTAAGATTTGGTTCCCCCTTGTTTGTTGATGTACCAGACCACTAATATATTGTCCATCTAAACTGAAACAGTCCCAGAAGGGAAATGATCTTGGAAGAGCTAGGAGTCAGCTCTCATTTCAAGAGCACTGATATGTTTATTGGCCTCTTCAGGAGGCAATGTGCCTTGGACTGTATTTCCAAAGAAATGCCATTCCACCCAATCTGTGAAGCATCCATGGTCACTATAACTTTGGTCTGAGACAGAACAAAGGGGTAACCATCTATTATTGATCAGAGTATATCCACCACAAAAGGTAATTTTTGCAGGCCCTTTTTTTCTTGATCTGACTGGATAAAGGCTGGTGAAGAATGGAGAACTGAGCTGCTAGCGTCCACTGAAGGATTTTCATTCTGTACCTTGTTACTGATACCAAACAACTGCAGCAGACACAGACTCCAATGCTTGTATAATCAGTCGAGCTCACAGAGAAGAACTCAATGATCTTCTTGACCTGAAATTGAATGGTTTGGATCCTTTATGGAGGAAGAGAGGCTGTCATAGCTCTGATGAATTCCAACATTTGAGTTGGTTCGAGTTGAGATTGAGAGAGTGAGAGCATAACTGCACTGACCAGTCTCGTGTTCTGAAGAGAATGCCTGGTCGGAGCGGTTATTAGCCAGTCATCCAAACATGGAAACACTCAATCTCTGCAGTCTCAAGGGAGCTGCTACTACTGCCATACATTTGGTGAACACCCAGGAGGCTGGGGTGAGACCAAAGGGCAGAGCCCTGAATTGGTAATGACTGGCTCTCAACTGGAAGCATGGAGGTCTCCTGGATCGTCTGTTCATTTTGATGATAGTACACATCCTGAAAATAGCAAAAGGGAATCCATCTTTGACTGGTAACTTATCAACAGTACCACCCACAACTCTCTCTCCAGATGCCTTCCAAATAATTTAAGTGACCATAGACCTACCTACTTAATCCATCATCAGCTCAACTCACCCAGAACCACAGTTTACAAAGTCATACGAAAAACCAAAAACTACTCCAACGAAGCATTTGTAGACATGCTCAAAAAATGCAACTGGACACCAATCTATCATATCCAACTTGACCAGGCCATAACATACTTCAATACACATTTCTAGCTATTCTAAATAGCTTAGCACCAACTCGTACATTTCGTGTTAAAAATAAGAGATTGCCCTGGATATCAAAAGAAACCATTAAACTTCAAAAACTAAAGGGACAAAACCTGGTACCAATACCAAAAAACAAAAGACAATAAAACTCTACTAGCATACCAGCAGCTTCGCAATCAAACAAAAAAAAAACTCAAACTAGACAAAAAAAATATTATACAACTATGGAAAACAAACATGAAAACAATCCCAAAAATTCTGGCAAGCATTTAACTCACTCCTCCACCAAGGTAAAGCTACAACCCCAGAACCAACAACCAAAGCAGGAGTATTATCTCACAAATCAACATGTACTTTATAAATACCACCCTCTCCTTAGTTACAGGGAACAATTCCACCCCTCTGTCTCTTCCACCTAATGTGGAAGCTAGCAAGATTATGGCCACGGTGGTACAGCGGTTAGCATTGCTGACTCACAGCAAGAGGTTCTCCTGTTCGATTCTCGGTTGGAGCGCCTTTGGTGTGGAGTCTGCATAGCTTCCCCATGGTCGAGTGACGTTTAAAGACATGCAGGTAGGTGTGTGACTGAATGGGTGTGCCTTCTTTGAAGGTTGGGCATCGGCCTGGCAACTTGGCATGGTAAAAATCCACTGCCGATCATTAGCGCACTGGATTTCTGCTGTGGCAACCCCTAACCGGGAAAAGCCGAAAGACTTTTTTTTTTTTGGGGGGGGGGGGTGGCCTCACAGATACAAGGTACAGAGTTTGGTTCTGACCTTGGGTTACTGGCTAGGCTTAAAGTGGCTTTTCAGTGCAGTTCGCCAAGTATTAACCTATGGACCTACGGACCTATGAACAACTTTTTTGACCTCAAACCTGTCCCAACTAACACCATGAGAACAATGCTGAAAAAACTGAAACTTTCTTTAGCAGCTGACCAACTCCCCAATGAGTACCTCAAACTGTCAGCTGATGCCATAGGTCTGCCTATCTCCATTCTGGTAAACAGGTCTATAGCAGAACAGTATGTCCCAAAATTATGGAAAATTTCCTACATCACCCCTCTGCATAAATGAGGATCCTCAACATAATTAAACAATTACAGACCCATAGCCATCCTTTCCCCCCATGTCAAAATTCTGGAAAAATGTATCCACACTCAATTACTACAACACCCGTTATATCACAACCTTATATCTCCCTCCCAGCATGGTTTCAAACCAAAACATTGCACCACCACAGCCCTAATTAATTTCTGTAACACCATCAATCAAATGAGAAATTCAAACCAGCAAGTAGCATCAATCTTCTTAGACATGTCAAAAGCATTCAACACGGTCTCCCGTAAGAAACTCCTTAGTACTCTTGCCTCACTAAACCTATCAAAGACTTCCCTCTCCTTGTTCCTAAGCTATCTTTCTGACAGACCAGCAGTACGATGGAAATCCGAACTCTCACCACTTCTGCCTGTCTCGGTTGGAGTCTCCCAAGGGTCCATATTAGGACCCCTTCTTTTCACCACCTTCTCTAATGCTCTAGCCTCACCCACAACACATGCTAAAGTAGTTCCGTATGCAGACGATTCACCTTTAATCTGCTCAGCAGATACCCTACCAGACCTCCAAATAGTAGCCCAAAATGCTTTTAATGATATAGAAACATATCTAAGTAAATCACAACTAATCCTCAACCTCAAAAAGACACAGTTAATGCTATTTACTAGTAGCAAACAATCACCGACCACCCCTCCTTTCACTATTCTCTCAGCAAACACAGTCATCCAACCAGTTGAGCATACAAACCTCCTTGGAGTGACAACTGACAACAAACTCCAATTTGACCAACAAGCCACTGCAATTAAAGAAGTTAAAATCAAACTTGGCTCACTGTACAGAAGCAAGTCATTCCTCACTGAAAATACCAGACTAGTCATATCCAGAATTCCCTCCTCTCTACACTCCTATATGCTTTCCCCCTCTTTACCAACTTAAAAAAAATCAGACAACCAAACTGGAAACTTGCTACAACAAAATAGCCCATTTCACAGCCAACCTTCACCACCAAACCCACCAGTGTGTTGCTCTACATAAATTAAACTGTCTCAAGCTACCCAACCTGATTAGTCTCTACCAACTTAAATTCACACACAATATCATCTTCCATCCTGATAGCTGCCCATCCCTCGAAGAAATTGTTGTTCCCTACTCATGCCCAAGAAGTCTAAGATCTGCAGACAGAAACTTTCTCACAGTAAACAAAGCTAACACTCACGGTGAACCCCTATTCTCAAATCAAATAGCCAAATTATGGAACTCTTTACCCCACACCCTCCAAAACGCACCTGAATCTACCAGTTTTAAACTACTATTTGAACAACTATCCAAGAACTGGCATTGCTCATGTGCCAAACCTGACTGACAAGAGAACTCTCTCAACATACTGCCCACTCCTTATCTCATTTTCTCCCTCTCCTCAGTACTTATTACTACTCAAAAATAAATATATATAAAGGACATTTCATTTGGTCATAATTATTTAGTACGTACACACTACTAACTACTTTTTTTCACAGTGATCTTCACTGAAATGCTTGTGTTTTTCTTTTTGAACCTGTATCTACTAAAAAACTGTAATGAATACCACTTTGCATAGACTAATTAGAAAATACATATTCGGCATCTTACTGTATGTATACTACTGTAGAATCTAATTATTGTACACTGCTTGCATTTCTGTGGAGCTTTTCTCCACGGGCCTCCACTGAAAATGGGCTTCAGGCCCAGTCAGACTTTCCCGGTAAATACATAAAGAAATAAATAAATAGTACACATTTTGAATATCTGTTGAGCACATCCTTGTGCATAAAGGGTTGAATGGACTGAAATGTGACCATCTGGAACTTGGTGTACTGAACTGACTTGTTCAGATTGCTGAGATCAAAAATTGGACTCCAGTCCCCTGTTTTCTTTGGCACTAAAAAGAAACTTAAGTTCTGGACTCTGGTCTGGGGGCACTTCTTGGATGAGTGTTTTTTTCTAGCAGCTTGTTTATTTCTAGTGCTGCTGTTGCTTCCCTGACTGGTTAGACATCGGGGATTTTGTTTATCATCAAGGGGTTGGTAGGGAAAAGGGAATTATATAACCTCTGGAGATAATGCTTTGTGCCCATGAATCTTTTGTAATCTTTAGCCAGGCTCTCTGGTGCAAGGACAAAACCTTCAACTGCCTCCAAAGATGGATAATTGGGCCTCCTTTCAGAAACGCTGGTAGGATCTGTCAGAAAGTGCATCTCTTAATCCCCATTTCAGCGGTCCACTTCTGCCGCATGGAGAGCGTCTTCCATTAGAATTTCTCCCTCTGCACCTGGGGGGACTATCTCCATGTGGATTTTGAAAGGGACCCTGGGACTTTCTGAACCAGATTTTTGTCCACCTTGTTGGTTCCTAGAAAAGGTCCTTTGAGGGGTTAAAAAAGTACTCCCACAGCAGATGGGATTTTACCATCCTGCTCACACCTGGAGAGTGTGTCTAACTTTAGGGGCAAATAAAGAAATTCCACCAAAGGAGCACTGACGAAGGTAGACATGAAGGACTCTGCAAGATCATGCATGCACATCCAAGCAGGTCTCCTTATGGAAATGCCCGAACCTGCTGCCAGTGAAGTACCTTCAGCTGCATTTGAGATGAGTCTCATGGACGAGTATGAAACTGATTGAAGGGTAGCCAACTGTGAGGCAATGGTACTCTGTCTTGGCAAATACTGTTCCAGAGAGGGATTTGCTGAGCACCTTAATCATGCCCCTCTGGGAGTCTAGTGAAGTATGCCAAATAGTTCAGCAACCAAAGAGCAAAGATCGCTGAAGCATGTACATGCTTCCCTAATCTGTCCAATGCCCTAGATGCATTGTTGGGGGGGTGTGGAAGGAGGAACTCTTTTCTGCTCATTTCTTCTTCGTGGCTGCCGCTACAACCATGGAAATGACTGTTACTTCCTTATTCCTGACTTCTGAGTCCTTTGGTAGTGCCAGGATCTTATCTAGTGTCGGGTTCCTTCCATACCCATTCAAATCAATGAGCTCTTTGGTGGGTTGACTCACCCAGGAGGTAGACGGGCCAACTCCAAAAGCCTGCAGGGACACAAACTCCTCTTGTTGCTGGGAGACCAACTACTCCTTTGCTTCAAAAGTTCTAGAATGTCTCCAAAGGAAACATCAAGTGGTGATCTTGGGGACCCTTGCCCCTCATCAAAATCTTTATCCACTGTGACAGACTCTTGTGGAGCATCTAAGTGCCTCCTTTTGCACTTTCTTCCTTGGAACTTCTTTGGTGGGATGGTCCACAGAAGTACTGGAAGAAATGAGTATACCCTGCTAGGTATCCTGGTGACTTATCTGGGCTGGCTGTCCTAATGGGATAGGACGTTGAGGAGGCTGAGGCTCAAAATGCAGAGATGAATGGGGTTGGGAAGTCAGAGTTGATGAAATGGGAGACATCCTGACTCTAGGAACAGAGAAAAGCTCTCTCCATCAACTCAAAAGCAGAATGCCCTGATGAGAAAGAAACTGATGATGGAAGGAGGAGTCAGAGCCGAGCTAACTCAGAAGCTCAGAAGGGCAGAGATGGCTCCAACAATTTCAGAATTGACTCCACCACCACCAAACTGGCTCTGAAGTGGTCAGAGCCAGTCCAGTCAGACACCACTGGAGTCAAAGGTACCATGATCTTCAGATCCATGATCTTCAGATCCAATGCGGACTCCAAAATCTTAAGATCCAACTGCTCTGAAACCAAAGCTTGGATCAGAGAAGGAGCCAGTATTGGTGGGGTAGTACTAACCAATGTCTCCTGACCAAAAGGGGTCAGAGACAGAAGAAACCCCATCTGAATTTGCGTTGAGAGGAATTTCCTCATCATACTGTCCACATTGACCTTGGTCAAAATTTTGAAGGAATGAGTAGAAGATGCTGCCAAAAGTACTCGCGTGGTGGTGCCTAGGAGACTTCTCCAAGAAAGACAAAGGCAGGCGAGAAGAGACCAGATCCAAGCCCAAATGAGGAGATCTGATCTGAGGTGACTTGTTAGGTATGGTCTTCAGATGCAAGGGGGTTGGATCTGAAGGTTTCAAAATCTCACATGGAGGTTCTGAACCTGAGCCAAATGAGAGATACGATCCGGAGAATGCTTTTTCAATTCCTACTTGTCCAACTTCTTTGGGGTTTGAGCCCCAGATGATGTTTCTCTCAACTTAGAAGGGAGCAAACCTCTCAAAATCCATTTGTTTTTTTCTATCAGTCAGAGCTCATGGAACGAACCCTTTGCAGATGTCAAACTAGAGTCTAGATGTGCACAGTGTAGATAGCCGACGCATTTAGTGTGCACATCCGGTAATGGTATTTTATGGCCAACAGCCATACATTTTTTAAAATGAAAAGGCTCGTCAGACATATTAGGCTAAATAAGCTATATAAAAAGATATGAAAGGATAGGGTTTTTTTTGGCAAAAAAATAAAGGAAAGAGGAAAAGGGGGAAAGGGTTACCAACAATAGGAATTACAGAATACTGAACTAGTACAAGGAAAAAAAGAATACCAGCAATGGTAAAAAGATTAGAAGAAAAATGTAATAAATAATGCAGAATAGCAAAAATATCTACATAAAATGGAAGTTTGAATGCAAATCTTTCACAAAAGAAAGTTTTACTCATGAAAACTAGCTAGCCCGAGAGTTTGCAGTGACCACATCTGTAAGCAAAGGCGGCAAGAGAGATCGGAGGTATGTTAGGTTTCTGGGACATTATGGGTAAGGAAGGAGCTTTAGTTTTTTAGTGTTCTACAAGCTGGAAAAAGTGGTAGAGTCAGATCAGAGGGTTGGATATGAACCCAAAATTTGAGGAATGAAAATGACAATATCAGATCAGAAAGTTTTCATTTTAGAAGATAAACAAACATAAAACCACCTATATTTGTTACTACTAGAAATGTTTGGAAACATTTTTTTTTAGTTTGTTGTCACATTTGCATTACTTACATTTTGCACCAAATTTATGAGGTGCTTAATATGCTGATCAGACTTTTTAGCTACTGGTGAACTTCTTTCATGTTTTCTTTATGAAGAAATACTCTCAGAAAAATTGTTTTCCCTATGCTGATGACACTAAGGATTAAGTGCACTCTTTAACCCCAGTGACATCAGCTCAGGGGAAAATGTGAAATGTACCCATTAGAGTTTAATAGACGTATGCTGTATGTGAGAGTTATGTCCATTAAACTCTATGGACCATTGCCGTGCACATCAGAGAGGAAAACTCTAAATTGATTTGGTCTATTGTTTCAGTAAAAGGTTTACAAAACTTTATAAAGTGTCTCAATTATCCAAAGTTTCTGGGTATATAAAAAAAAATCAGTCTGTATATGTAAATGTTATTTATAATTTGCTTGTACGTGTTTTTTGAGTTTGTAGCCTGCTTGTGTGTGAAAAATATTCTTTATTGTCCGCAGGAATCGCTGAACGGTTGAAAAGTGTATTCACTGCATGCAGAAAAAAGATTTTTAGAAGTTTTTATCTGGTTCAATTAAATGATTAATTATCCAAACAGTTTGACTATCCAAACTACCTTATGTCCCAATTAGTTTGGATAACTGACTACTGTATTGAAAAGATGTCCCAAATAAATTAGTTTTGGCTATGGGAAGATGCATTGTGGTGCTTAACTTATCAGATGCCATGACACAGTGCTAAACTGATAACACTAACTGAACAATGTAGAGCATGATCTCAAAACCTCCTGGCAGTACCATGTCATGTATTAACTCAGGAATGTCAGTGTATGCATAATTTGCTTATTAAGCTACTGTTGGCAGCTTGAAGTAAGAAAATGGCTCTCTTGTACAAGAAAACTCTGGACATAGGCAGTGAAATATTTGATAAGAAATTAAAATCATATGACATACTTTTCCAAGGCATTGATATTGTCTTTATAGTGGTGCAGGAAATCATATTTTACTGATAATGTCTGTATTTCAACCATTCTAGATGAGAAGCAGAAAACATTGCACAATGTGTCTGGGAAATGGTTCAGTCATCTAATTTACGATGTTATACTTTTGTTTATACTTTTGTGTAATCTCCCTATGCAACATCAAACAGCAAATATTGCTTTAAGACTTTAATCGTGCATATGCTCAAACACATCAGACACAACAGTTTTGTTATTGTGGATTACAATGTACTGCAAAAAATTTGTCCTAGTATTTTCTTGCCACTGCAAACTGATGGCTCATGGCAAAACAACATACTTATAATTTTCACTCCATATTGCCAGGTAAAATCCTGTCTGTAGAATGTGACATTTAAATCTATTAAGAGTCCTTGCATTTTACATTCACCAGACTATCTGCCCATTTCTTTTTCTGTTAAAAACTCCTGCAGTGCACACAGTAGAGGCTAGTTACTGTACCACACATGGTCATTAACTCACTCAAGCTTATAATGCTTTTTCTGAAAACTTCCAGTTCACACCCATAACTCCTTATGGCATCCAGAACATTTTGGGGTCTGGCTTCTTTAAGTGACTTACCAGTTAATAATAGGCAGTATTGGAAAGGGCAAGGAGTTACTAACAAGATAACACCAAGACTGTTAGTCTAGTATATCCTGCAGTGGAGAAATTATTATTTGTTTGCAATTTATTATTCATATTTTCATATTTATGCTCATACAGCAGTAGTGTTGTTATCTCACAGCAAGAGGTTCTCCTGTTCGATTCTCGGCTGAAGTGCCTTCTGTGTGGAGGCTGCATGTCCTCCCCGTGGTCGAGTGGCCTCCGAAAGATGTTTGAATGGGCATACCTTCGTTGAAGGTTGGGAGTCGTGCTGGCAACTCGGCACCATAAAAATTGACTGCCAATCATTAGCGGACCGGAGTTCCGTTGTGGCGACCCCTAACCGGGAAAAGCCGAAAAGACAAACATGCGCTTATTTTCCTAACAGAGACACCTAAATTTCATACTTCTCAACAGTCCAGATTTTTGCCCCATACTGTTGGTCTGGTCCTCATAAAATCTGTGATTTTCTGGCAAACCACTGAGGACTGAAGTTACTGAATAATGACAGACATAGGGGTTTCAGACTTAATACCCTACAGAAAATGCATGCTAACACAAAACCTGTTATTCTAGCAACTTTCTAAGTTTATAAAAGCAATATTTAAAATCTGTTTCTACTTTTGGCCTTCTGTCATTGTCTCCACCTCCATTATTTTGGCCCTGCCCATATTTCTTGTGCCATCAGGTTGAGAAGTATGAATTGTACTGAGGTATATGGTGTGAACACCAATGTGGGGGACAGGACAACTCATTGAAAATGTTGGTTTCTATCACTCTACTAGAAATATTGCTAGTTTTTTCTTAATTAAGAAAATAAGCTATAGTAGTTCCATATGTACAAAACACTTCAAAACTAAGAGACTTACAAACTGTTGCATGACATGAAACCTTAGATGCTGTTGAAGAAAACAATCTATTTGAACTGTACATTGCACCTCTTGCTATATCCATTATTTTTACGACTAAATATACCATTATATATTTTCATATTTCAATAAATATTCCAATAAACAAGCACTTGCAGAGGAATTTCTTATTGTCATGTGAAAGCTAAAGTCTAATTATCAAAAAGTAGTTCTAACAATATAGGTCTAGGGATATGAAAATGTGTGAAAGTTTAGAAAAATATAATTTGTGGTTTGTGTGCATTATAATGTATAACAGTGTTTATGGAAAAGATTATGAATGCACTGACCATTATCACTGGAAACAATACTTCTTACTGATAACATTATTTTCAGTGCTCTTATAGCTTTTACCATTCATAAAATATTTATTTTTCTTACGCTTTTTAAATTTGTTTTTCAGAAAATGCTCTGGAATGCAAGATGTGTGTAGACTACTAAAGGTGTAACATTCCACACCACATAAGTGTTAATGAGTTAATGCTGTCCAAGCCTGAAAAGCATTAATTTATTAGTTTTAAGCTCAGGACTGTCTCATTTTAAAATCAATTTGGTTCACTTCTGCAACATGACTCTTTGCAAGTATGCAATTAAGAAAATAAGTATGCTTACAGTCCACGATTTCCAAAAGAATGATGAATACTGAAGTGATACCTTATCTCCAGTCTCTAAGTACAATATCATAAGCAAATTTCATCTGCTCCAAGTCAGCCACTTTTAATTACTTTGTCAAACCTGTGGACTTACAGGTGCATTTCTAAGGGACCTGGTTTCTGACTTGGGGGTATGAATGCCTTTGTGCAGATCAGACTTCAGTCCTTCCCCTATTGCTACAGCCTGCCCTCTTCATCAGGCTGTGTTGTTTGTGTCTGCAGACCAATGCTGTCATGTACTAGACTCTCTTATTTGCATGGCAAAAGCTCACCAAATGCAAATCTGAAAGTCACAGATTTATGAACATTTTTTTTCCTTGAGACAACGTCATGTTGTAGCAAATAGTTTTTTTTTTATTTATAATGATAAATCAGCATTTTTAGTATCAAATCAAACCTAATCATGCCAGACTAATGGCTACCTGTATATACACAAGAATCAGCAGTTCAAAATTTTTCAGTTTAGGTAGTTTCTTTGGAACATTCTCCAATACAGTTTACAGTTCTTAGCTGATTGTTACATTACTCTGTAAACTCCTTTTTCTCACTTAAATGACAGCTTGGAGTTTGCCACCCTTCTGCAAACTTCTTCATCGCTAAACACATTTATCACACGCTCGAGTCCAGTAAACTTCCATATAACTGACAGTACCCTGGAGAACAGAATATGTCATAAAGCAAGGTCATAGTTTAACAATAGACAATTCACCTGTCCCCATAATGTTTCTAACCATGTTCCTGGTCATGAAATGTTTAATGTGACATCTCTGTACACATTAGAAACTAAAAACAAGATCAGTTATCTTCCTTATCTCCACTTGCAAGAAACTGGAGCATGATGCCTGAAATAATTCTATAAAATTATATATTCCATCTTAGCTTGGTTAGAAACAAGTGCACTCGAAGAAATCAATCTTGGGATTTCTGATTAAGCATTCTACTTAACACTCGGAAGACAGGAAGAAATTGAATAAGCTGGCGACAAGGAAAAATCAATGGTATGACTAGCAATAGGAGAAGTTAAAGGAATACTATGAAAACAAATGGAGTAAGTGTTAATGTAGAGCAGAAAACCAAATGCACCTTCTTCAGACTAAGCCCAAGATCACTGCCTCATTAAAAGATACATTCTGAATCAAATAGTAAGCAAACTGAGATTGGAAGAATTGAATTATTGACTACAGAAAGAGCTTCATTAACAATCATCTGTCTTAACTCAGAGTTGATGTCAGCACACATGGAAGGGTATGAAATTTCTGAGAATTTTGAAGGGAAAAGTCTGTATTCTTTTATGAAATGTTAAATGACTAACGGAAAAAGCAGGCTAGTTGAGAGAAGTAGTCTGTCAGATGGGCTTGTTTTTCTGGAATAAGGAATGCCATCTGGGATGCTGTGTCCAGGCTTGCTCCCAGGAATACAATGTTTTGAGTGGGGACTGGTTTGGATTTCTTTTCATTTATAATGTACCCCAGGGAAGTCAGTAGGTCCTTTACAAAGGTCAGGTGCTGTAAAGTACAGTTTTGTACCTACCATAAATGTAGATGTTCGAAGATCCACATTGCTGCAGTCCTTACTTATGGTTAGTCCGCTGTCCTCGGTCGGCCCGAATACCAAAGTATTAGGCTGACGTCGGTCATGGGCGCCTAGATCTGACATCAGAGTGTCAGGGTATAAAGGCGCATGACCGACGTCATATCCTCAGTCTTTTCTTGCCCCAGATGTCAGAAGGCCAAACCAGAAAGGCCACAGCCAAAAACAGAATACCTTCCAAAAACATGCCCAACAACAACCATCACCTAAAGCATAGCACCAAGTCAAACTACAGAGGGGAAGGAGGGAGGGTAAATTGGACTGCAGCAATGTGGATCTTCGAACATCTGCATTTATTTTAGGTACAAAACTGTACTATGTTCTTCATCTCACATTGCTGCAGTCCTTACTTATGGGTAGAATCCCAAAGCAACGGGAAAGGGAGGATGGTAAAAATCATAAAGCATTAGGGGCCGCTAAAATGCCCTGTAAAATTGCAGTGGCAAATCCAGCCCTAGACTTAGAATAAAGAGGAAGGTGGTAATGTTTAGAAAAGGTATGCACTGAACTCCAAGTAGCTGCCTCCAAAATGTCTTTTGTAGCTACCCCCCTTATAAAGGCCGTAGAAGTAGCAGTAGCCCTAGTGGAATGAGGCTTGATTCCAGCAGGAATCTCCTTACCATGATGGGAATAACAGAAAGAAATACAAAACCCAATCCATTTAGAAATAGTTTGTTTTGAAACGGGTTTACCCTGTGAACCCAAAGCAAAAGAAACAAACAATTGCTGAAACTGTCTGAACTCCTTGGTTCTGCTCAAATAATAACGCAACTGCCTGTGAATATCCAAAGTATGCAAAATTTTCTCCCCTTTATTTTGGGGGTTCGCATAAAAAGTAGGCAAATGAATAGTTTGATTTAAGGCCACACTAGAAACCACTTTAGGCATAAAGGAAGGATTAGTACGCAAAGATACCCTATCCTTATGAAAAATCAGGAAAGGCTCCACTGCCATGAGGGCCTGTAATTCAGAAACCCTTCTTGCAGAGGTAATGGCCAACAAAAAAGCAGTTTTCCATGATAAATACTTTAACTCGGCAGTAGCTGCAGGCTCAATGGCTGCAGCATGGACCTTTATTGAGGAGAAAGACAAACCCTTGTCCAATAACTCAGTAAGATATTGAAGAGCAACACTTAAATCAGGTTTGGAGACATCAAAGTCCTTTCCTTTGCTCCAAATAAAAAATCTCCTCCATTTATCAGCGTAAACTTTCCTGGTACTAGGCCTCCTGGCCTCCAACATAACATTCAAAACTTGTTGTGGAAGCTGAGACCCTCCAGAGTCTAAAACAGAATATGCCAGGCTGTTAGATGCAGAGACTGAATCTTGACATTGAGGAAGTGACTGTCCTCTTGTGACAAAAGGTGCGGAATCAAAGGCAGAGGCCATGGAGGTTCTCGTACTAAACTCCTCAGTAGTGGGTACCAGTGTTGTCGAGGCCAATCCGGTGCTATCAAAATCATGGTTGGCTTGTCTTGTCTGGCCTTCAAAAGTACCTTGGGAAGAAGAGGCAGAGGTGGAAAGGCATATACATGCAGATTGTTCCAACTGAAAGATAGAGCGTCCACCTGCCAAGCTGTGTGATGAAACATTTTTGTGCAAAACTTTGGCAACTGGTAATTTAGTGGAGAAGCGAACAGATCTATGTCTGGAGTTCCCCATAACACTGTCAACTGTTGAAATACATGAGGATCCAATTTCCACTCGTGAGGATCCACTATTTGTCTGCTCAATACATCTGCTAAGGAGTTCTGTGCTCCTGGTAGAAACCTTGCCTGAAGATTGAGGTGTAGATTGAGAGCAGTTTCCCACAGAATCATCGCTTGCCTGCAAAGAGGGTAAGAATGGGTTCCCCTGCTTGTTGATGTACCACATGACAGTAGTGTTGTCTGTTTGAATCAACACCTGCCCTGGACGAAGTAAATCTTTGAAAGCCATCAATGCAAACTGGACTGCTAACATTTCCTTCAAGTTGATATGCAAATGTTGGAGTTTGACAGGCCACGTGTTTTGCACCCATTTTCCATTGAGGTGTGCTCCCAAGCCTTGTCCGAGGCATCTGTCGTTAGAATCTGACTCGCCTCTGGCCGGGTCACAGAGAGTCCCTTGTTTAGGTGACATTCCTGAGCCCACCACAAAACTCCTTCTGAATGCAAGGTATTATCTGAATGACAGTGTCTAGATCTTGGCAGTGCTGTGTCCACACATGTTTGAGATACCATTGAAGCTTCCTCATATGCAATTTGGCATTGGGAAGCACCAGAATACAAGATGCCATGAACCCCAAGGCTTGAAGGACTGTCCTTGCAGTCAGCCTGGACCGTAGAGACATTTGCTGGAAATAAAGAGAAAGGCTTCTTTGTTTGTCCGAGGTCAAAAAAGCCATCTGGGAAGCTGTATTCAGTCTCACACCCAGAAAGCACATGTCCTGAGAGGGTACTAGACTGGACTTTGTTTCGTTCACAGAATACCCTAGGCATCTTAACACTGCCATCACATACTGTAGATGATGAAGAAGTTCGCCTTTTCTTGTGCAATAATCAGACAGTCGTCCAAATAAGGATAAATCTGTATTCCTCTTAGTCTGAAAAATGCTATCACTGGAGCCAGAACCTTTGTGAACACTCTGGGCAGTAGATAAGCCAAAGGGCAATGCAGAGAACTGATAATGTAAATTTCCAGCCCGAAAACGCAGGTACCTCCTGCAACTGGGCCTGATAGGAACATGAAGGTAAGCCTCTGAGATCCAGAGTAACCATCCAGTGATCTTTTCCCAACAGAGGTAAAAGCTGTTGTAAAGTCAGCATCTTGAACTTTGGAATGTCCAGGTAAGTGTTGAGGATAGATAAATCCAAAACTGGTCTCCACGTGTTTCCTTTCTTTGGAACTAGAAACAGGCGAGAATAAAATCCTAGGCCCACTTCTGACAGAGGAACTGGTTGTATAGCTCCTATTTGAAGAAGTAAAGAAATTTGTCTGTGAGCCTCTATCCTTTGCCGAGGAGGGACGTCTGGCATGCCTTTGAAAGGAGGCATGGTATGGAAATAGAACTTGTAACCTCGGTTTATAATGTCCAATACCCATTTGTCCTGGGTGACTAAATGCCAATTTTGCTTGAAAAGAGCCAACTTTCCTCCCAAAGGAGCTGCCAGGCAAGAGGAATCTGGCAGCTGAAAATGCAGGTCATTGGGCCTGTTTACGAAAGGACTGGCCCCTGCCCTCACCAGCAGACTGAGCAGGCGAACTCCATTGTCTCGGCCTGAAGGTACTCTGAGCTCTGCCCCTACCACGCCTAGATCTACCCCTAGACTGAGAATCAGAAGAAGGGTACGTCCACCCCTTAGTAGGCCAATTTCTACTAAACTTTGGAGGTTGTACCTGCAAAAAATCTTTAACAGTCTGCATAGACTTAGCCTTGTCTTCCATTTTCTTTAAGACTGACTCTACAGGAGGACCAAACAAAACTTCAGACTGCAAAGGGGCATCCAGAATTCTAGACTTAACATGCTCAGACAAATTCTGATCCTTAAGCCAGGCGTGCCTACGAATAACTGAACCAGTGGCCGCCACCCTAGAAGAAGCCTGTAAAGCATCAAAACCACATTGCAAAGAGTGCTTACCCACCTGTTCAGAAACATGCACTAAATCCTGCAATTCTTTACACTCTATGCCCTCTGCCAAAGCATCCACTTTAGATCTTAGCTGAGAAAGGAGGAAATTCTGATACTTCAACATATGAAACTGGCAGTTCAAAGCTCTCATTGCTAAAGTAGAAGAGGTATACACCTTCTTACCCCATCTATCCAAAGCTCTAGCTTCCTTATCCAGAGGAACCGGATTCTTAACAACAGAGGCTCTAACAGCCTTAGGCCCCTGACTAATAGTTTCTGGGTCCACCCTAGGACTCTTATACAGATATTTATGAGCCTCAGGCACCCTGTAATACCTGTCCGGTTTAACTGGGGCAGGAGGCACAGAATCTGGATTAAGGGAAGCTTCCGAGAAAACATCTGAAACAACATCCAAAACCGGAGGTATAGCTAAGGGTCTATGCTGTGGTAAAAACAAGAACTCCCTAAGCCTCTTCGGGAATCAGAGTAATCCTGTCCCTCCCACTTAAAATGCTCCCTCATGGAATGCAGAGTTTCTGAAAATGAAAAATCCTCTGGAGGAGAAGCAGAAGGAGTGGAATCCTCTGCATCAGAATCAGAATAAGGAGGGAAATCTTGAATGTCCTCAGTAGAAGACTCTGAATCATCTGAGGCCTGCTCCAAACTTTCCAACTCTGGCTCCATCCTGGGCCTCTTATCAGGAGGGGGCATAGAACCTCTAATTAAAGTAATCAAATCCTCTGCCATTTTAAGCATGTGCTTCTTAGGCACAGACCCTGAAGAACCAGAACTGACACCAGAGGAAGGCAAAACAGACCTGCCCTTAGAAGGAGCCTTAGAAACAGTAGCAGAAGGCCTAACCACCTTAGGCATAGAAGGGAGAATAGTAACCTGAGAGGCCCCTTCAGCCTGACCTGCCTCCTGAGAGGCCACATCTTGTAAAATCAAAGTTTCCCTGGGACTCAACAGAAACTTCAGCCGGATCCACCTGTTCAGCTGTAGCTTCTAAAGGTCCAGCGTCCAAACGGACGAATCATCCTGCCTAGGCTTTAAAGATTTGTCTTTGCGCTTCTTAGTATAAGCGGCCGGAACATCCGACGGCATATTATAATTACACCTCTTGCCAAAGACTAACCTAGCGCAATCTAACCTCCGCTTTATAGTGCGCTTATTAAACCTAGCACAAAACCGCACCGACTACGCCGTGCTCTGGCCCCAAACAAGGAATACAAAGCGAGTGGTAATCCCTATGCGGTATCTGTTTCCCACAAGAAATACAATTATTCACTTTTTCTGACATCCGTAAGTAACTGAGGCAAGAAAAACAAAAATATTCCCAAACGGGTACTTAGCCCAACTTGGTATCGGTCTGAAACTCCGAAAAATTTCAGAACGCCGAACGGCACTTGCAACGCTGCTTCTGCATCGGACCATGCGGCAAAAAAGACTGAGGATATGACGTCGGTCATGCGCCTTTATACCCTGACGCTCTGATGTCAGATCTAGGCGCCCATGACCGACGTCAGCCTAATACTTTGGTATTCGGGCCGACCGAGGACAGCGGACTACCCATAAGTAAGGACTGCAGCAATGTGAGATGAAGAACATCAGCTTTTCTTAACTGACTTTCTGAATCAGGCATTCGTCTAGGTAGGGGTACATTTGAATATTCCTGTGTGTGCAAAAAGCAATGACAGGAGCCAGGCATTTTGTGAAAACTCTTGGAGCAGTGGATAAGCCAAAGGGAAGAGCAGAGAACTGAAAGTGCATAGATCCTGCCTTGAAATGTAGATATCTCCTACAAGAATCCCTGACAGGGATGTACAGATAGGCCTCTTTTAGGTCTAGGGTGGCTAACCAAGCATCCTTGGATAGCATAGGAAGAAGCTGCTGGAGGGTGAGCATTTTGAATTTTGGTATCACCAGGAGAGTGTTTAGAATTGATAGATCTAGGATTGGATGCCAGGTGCCCTCTTTTCTGGGTAACCAGGCAATTCCTGGAATAGAAACCTTGGCCTATCTGGTCTGCAGGAACAGGCTGTATTGCCCTCATGGAGAGCAGGGAATGGACTTGGTTTTGTGCCTCTGCCCACTGGTTTGGAGGAAGATCTGGGAACCCTTTTGGGGTTGGCAGTGTGTGGAAATATAATTTGTATCATGGGGACACTATTTTGGGGACCCATCAGTCGTTGGTGATGGAAGCCCAGTTTTTTGCATGAGTGGAGAGTTTTCCTCCTAGGGGCACAAGCAGGTGGGCAGGGATAAGGGGTGGAGTTGTAATGTCATTGTGAGTTCTTTCCATAAGGGGTGGCTTAGCACTCCCTGTTTTCGAAGTGGAGGAACTCCATTGCTTAGATCTCTGCATTCCCTGGGACCACTGTCTGGGCGGTCTGCTTCCCCTAGGTCTCATCTGAGCTGGCCTTGAGGGGGAAGGAAAGGACCAGTGCTTGGAGGGACAATGCATACTGAACCTCGGAGGCTGGACTTGCAAGAAATCTTTAACTGTCTGTATAGATTTAGCATTTTCTTCCATCTTTACGACCTCTTCTGCCTTGGTGCCAAACAAATTGTCTTTGTGCAGTGGTGCGTACAATAGTTTTGATCCAACATGGTCTGGCAAGGTCTGTTCCTTAAGCCAAGCATGCCTTCTAAGTACAGAACCTGTGACTGCTGCCCTGCAGGATGCTTCTAGGGCATCAAAGCCACATTGCAAGGTGTCCTTAGTAACTTGGTTTGCAGAACGCATAAGCTCCTGTAATCCTTTATTTTCTGCACAAGCAGGAAAGGTAGATAATTTTTGTTTAAGACGTTCCATTGTATGTTGCTGGTATTTCAACATGTGGAACTGACAATTTAGTGCTCTAATGGCAAGAGTTGCAGAGGTGTATACTTTTTTACCCCATCTGTCTAAAGCTTGGGAATCCCTGTCCGAAGAGGTGGGATTCTTGGCTGTGGTTGCTTTTATTTCTTTAGGTCCCTGGGAGATGACCTCTGGGTCCGCAGTATGATTTCTGAAAATAAATTTGTGTGATTCAGGGACACTAATGCCAGTCAGGTTTCCTGAGAGCAGGTGGTAGGGTGTCAGGAGTTAAAGTAGATTCCATGAAATCATCATCCACAACATCCAGGACAGGAGGAACAGCTAAAGGTGTGTGCTGTGGTAAATCTAAAAATCCCCCCCCCCCCCCCCCCCCGAGTCTCTTTTTGGACTGAGGACAATCCTGTCATTCCCAATGGAAATGTTCTCTCAAAGTATATAGGGTTTCACCAAAAGAAAAATCCTCCGGAGGAGAGGCAGAGGGAATGGATTCCTCATATGGAGACAAGGGCATGCCTTCATATTCTGAAATCTTAGATTTGTCGGACTCCTGGTCAGATAAAGCTGCTGCGGACAAGTCTATTTCTATTAGAAGGGGTAGGCTGGCTTCCCCTAATAAGCATGATAAGGTCTTCCGCCATTTCAAGCATCTGAGATTGAGGCATGGAAGCAGGTGCTTGAGTTTGGGTCATTTTTGTATGCATAGTTTGTATCCTGGGCTTTAGAAACTTGGTAGTTTTAGAAAGAACTGAAGACGCAAAAGAAGTCGTCGGTTTGTGTAGAATATCAGTAGTGCTAAGTACTTCCTCGGAAGCCGGTGCCGGCTCAGTGGCTCTGGACCCATCCAAGGTAGAGACATCCACAGGATCCTTAGTCAAAAATGAGTCTCGTCGCATACTGGACTCCGAATGGGTCTCGGTAGTGGCCTGCGAATCCATAGAAGTGGGCATCAGGGGCTGCGAAAGCGCCTCATTGAGTATCGGCAAATTGGCTATTAGTTTAACGGAAGCCTCATTGGCAGTTTTCGATCTGTGAGATCTGTCTCTGTCTTTATTCTTACTTTTTTTGGAAGATCGGTAGTCAGATGGCTTACCGAAGCCATTTTAGAATACGGAGATCGAGAGCGAAAGTATTTAGCTACAATAAGGGCCCAACGACGTATAGTTCTGGCATTGAACAAAGCACAAAACCAACAGCGAGGGACGTCATGGACTGGGCCTAAACAGGTGACTCAGTAAGAATGGAAATCTCTGTGTGGTATTTGCTTTCCACAGCCGAGACAAAGTACAAAGTACAGTCATTACATTTGGGTAATCTGCTGGCAGGTTGCCCTCAGTCAGCCTGAATAACAAAGTTTTGGGTCCTGCATCGGTTGCTGTCTCCTCTTCCATGATGTCAGGGGTATAAAACATGCAGCCAATGCCATTTTAATCAGTTTTTCTTGCCCCAGATGTCAGGTGCCCCCCCAAATGGGGAGCAAAAAAAAAAAAAAAATATATATATATATATATAAAACTATGAATATATACATGCACTTTAGAACACACAAAAATTTACCTCCAACTAAAAGCAAATACACCACAAAGGCTTTTGAGCATAGTGAAGGAAAAGAAGTATAGAAAGGGGGCTGGCGGGTGGGTAACCCGGACTGCAACAGTGAATACAATCGAACATCTGCATTTATGGTAAGTGTAGTCAACTGTACTATGTTCTTCATGTTTCACTGTTGCAGTCATTACATTTGGGTAGAATCCCAAAGCTATGGATGGGAGAATGGAGTTAAACAGCATTAGGAGCAGCTAAAAGGCCCTGCAGGACTGCAGTGGCAAAGCCTGCCCTGGATTTAGAAAAGAGAGATAAAATGGTAATGCTTTGTGAACGTATGAAGTGAGCTCCAAGTAGCAGCTTCTTGAATGTCTCTGGTAGGAACCCCTCTGAGAAAAGCTGCTGAAATAGAAGCAGCCCTGGTGGAATGGGATCTGATCCCCTTAGGCACAGGTTTACCATGGTGCAAGTAGCAGAAACGAATACAATGGCATCCATTTAGAAATAGTCTGCTTTGACATAGCCTTCCCCTCTGATTCCGCAGCAAATGCCACCAGTAGTTGCTCAGACTTTCTTGGAGATTTTGTCCTGTTTAAGTAGAATCTTAGTTGTCTGTGTACATCCAATGAATGCAGAATCCGCTCCCCCTTGTTCTGCAGATTTGGGAAAAACGTTGGCAGGTGAATGGCCTGGTTAAGAGCCACACTGCATACCACCTTAGGCATAAAAGAAGGATTGGTCCTGAGGGCCACCCTGTCCGGGTAAAAGATAATGAAAGGCTCCACTGCCATGAAAGCCTGAAATTCTGAAACCCCTCTAGCTGAAGTGACTGCCAAAAGAAAGGCAGTCTTCCAAGAAAGAAATTTTATATCCACAGTAGCTGCTGGTTCAAAAGGAGCACAAAACTGAGGTCCCATGCAGGAGTTGGCGCTCTCCTGGGAGGCCTTAAATTTTTGGCCCCTCTGAGGTACTGTTTTAGCAGGGTATGAGAAAAGAGGGGAGGCTCTGTGTTGTAATGAGCCGAGATGGCAGATGCATGGATTTTTATTGAAGAAAAAGAGAGGCCCTTGTGAAGCATCTCAGTTAAGTATTGAAAAATCTGAGGAACATTGGGCTTTGCTGTGTCTATTCCTTGTGCTTGGTTCCAAGCACAGAATCTCTTCCATTTATCAGCATAAGATTTTCTAGTACTAGGCCTTCTGGCCTCCAAAATGACATCCATCACAGGTTTACTGAGAGATGTGATTGGTGAAATTAGTAGATTAGCCATGCTGCAAGATTCAGAGTTTGGAGCTTAGTATGCAGAATTTGATAGTTCTGCTGAGACAGAAGGTGAGGTGTTTGAGGCAAGTACCACGGAGGAAGGTGTGACATATTCCTTAGAAGAGGGTACCAGTGTTGGTGAGGCCTGTCTGGAGCAATCAGAATCATTTTTGTTTTTTCCTGTCTGACTTTCAGTAAGACCTTGGAGAGTAGAGGCAGAGGGGGAAAGGTAGACCGATAGGTTTTTCCAGCTGAAGAATAGAGCATCCGCTTTCCATGCTTTCTTGTGATGAGTTCATGTGCAGAATTTGTCCAACTGATAGATCTATTTGCCTCCCCCCAAAACTATGTCTGGGCTCCTCCATTTTCGTGTTAACATGCTGAAGATTTGTGGATCCACTTTCCATTTGTGTGGGTCCATTAGATTTCTGCTTAGGTCGTCTGCCGGAGTATTTTGCTTTCCTGGCAGGAATTCAGCTTGAAGATGTATTTGGTAAGTCAAGGCTGTGTTCCACAATGCCATGGCTAGTCTGCAAAGGGAGTAGGAGTGGGTACCCACCTGCTTGTTTATGTACCACATAACTGTGGCGTTGTCCGTCTTTATCAGTACTTGTCCTGGATGAAGGAAGTCCTTGAAGGCTGTTAGAGCATTCTGTACAGCTAGCATTTCTTTCTGGTTGATATGTAGATGCATTTGTTTTGGGCTCCATTTGCCTTGAATGCATCTCCCTACCAGATGGGCCCCCAAAGCATAGTCTGATGCATCTGTAGTCAGGGTTTGGGTGGCAGGGGGTTGAATGAACGACAGTGCCTTGTTTTGGTGACATGCCTCTGCCCACCAAAGGAACTCCCATTGCGGGCAGGGAATGAAAGGAATCATTCTTTCCAGGCTGTGGGCAAGGTTGACTCCATAAGCTTTTTAGGTACCATTGAAGTTTCCTCATATGCAGTCTCGCATATGGAATTAGTAGAATGCAGGATGCCACAAACTCCAAAGCCTGCAGAATTTGTCTTGCAGATAGCTGGGTTTTTGTTGCCACTAGTTTGAAGTAAGTTGTCAATTGAATTTGTTTGTCTGACATGAGGTAAGCCATCTGGGCAGTTCAGGAATGTTTTTATTTGAGAGGGTACCATTTGTGATTTCTTTTCATTTATGGTGTACCCTAGGCATGATAGAAGCCTTTTTACAAATGCCAGATGCTGAAGAAGAGTGTTCTTGTTCTCTGCCTGAATGAGACAATTGTCCAGATATGGATGAATTTTAATGTTTCTTTGTCTGCAAAATGCAATTACTGGTGCCAGGCACTTTGTGAAGACCCTGGGCGCAGTAGATAAGCCAAAGGGCAGTGCAGAGAATTGGTAATGCAAATAGCCTGCTTTGAAGCGGAGGTATCTTCTGCAAGTTTCCCTTATTGGGATATGCAGGTATGCCTCTTAAGTCTAGAGTTACTAACCAGGCATTCTTGCCTAGCAAAGGCAGTAGCTGCTGTAAAGTCAGCATCTTGAAATTCGGAATGTCCAGGAACATATTTAGAATGGATAAGTCCAGAATTGGACGCCATGATTTGTCTTTTCTGGGTACCAGGAAAAGTCTTGAATAAAATCCTTGTCATTTCTCCTTTTCTGGCACTGGTTGAATAGCCCCCATATCCATGAGGGACAGGACTTGTTTCTGGGCCTCTGCCCACTGATTTGGTGGCAGATCTGGCCATCTGTTTTGAATTGGCAACATGTGGAAATGAAATCTGTACCCCTGGGATACTATATTTAATGCCCACTTGTCCTGGGTAATTAAATGCCAATTTTGAGCATGAAGTGCTAGCTTTCCCCCCAAAGGGGCTGCCAAAAGATAAGTGCTTGGAGATGGCAGATGAAAGTCATTGAGGCTGTTTACTGTAGGGTTGTGCTTTGTTACCTCCTAATTTGGAGGTGGAGGTACCCCATTGTTTTGACCTGTAAGATCCTTGTGATGGAAACCTGGAGCTTTTGGAGCATCTGGGTTGGCCCTAAGCACAAGTTGGACACAGGAAAGGACCAATTTTTAGTAGGCCAGTGTCTACTGAACCTGGGTGGCTGCACTTACAAGAAATCTTTTACAGTTTGCATAGATTTAGCTTTGTCTTCCATCTTTTTTAAAACCTCTTCTGCCTTATCACCAAACAGACTGTCCTGCTGTAAAGAAGCATCCAAAAACGTAGCTTTAACATGCTAAGGCAGATTTTGCTCCTTGAGCCAAGCATGCCTTCTTATGACAGATCCAGTTACAGCGGCACTGCAAGAGGCCTCCAAGGAATCAAAACCACATTGCAAAGTATGCTTTCCAACCTGAACTGCTGAATGCAATAAATCCTGTAACTCTATTTTCCACACAATCAGAAATCAACATCATTTTCTGATCAAGGTAATTAAATCCTCAGCCATTTTGATAATTTGTTTTTTAGGCATAGGGGCCTGGGCATGTGGCTCATGCGTCAGTTTTTTAGACATAGATCTAAATTTTGGCCTTGTTTTTGACAATGGCGTCTGTTGGATATACAAATGTTGAGGCCTGAAAACACCCTCAGAAGCCGGTGCCTGCTCAGCGGCTCTGTACCCATCCAAGGGAAAGACATCTGCGGGTTCAATACTTGCAGAATCTCACGGCATTCCGGACTCAGAATGGATCTCGGTAGAGCCTGCAACTCAAAAGTAGCGGGCATCAGGGGCTGCGAAAGCGCCTCACTGAGTACCGGCGACTGGCTTAGGAGAAGCTTCACCGGTTTTGGACCTAGACGGTCTGTCTCTGTCCTTTTCCTTGCATTTTTTGTGAACTCCGGTAGTCGGATTGCTAGCCAACGACATTTCCGGATAGTTAAATCGTGAACCAAAATATTTAGAGGCAAAAATATACCAACGCTTAATAGTGCGTTGGTTAAATTTAGCACAAAACCGACAGCAAGGCACGTTGTGATCAGGGCCTAGGCAAGGAATACAGTACAAATGAAAATCCTTATGAGGTATTTGCTTCCCACAAGTAATACAATTATTAACTTTTACTGACATCGGTAAGGAGCAAGAAAAGGTTTCCCCAACGGGGTACTTAGCTTTAGTTTTCTGAAACTCAAAAACGAAAATTTCAGGAGTCGGCCAACCGGCACTTGCGAACTGCTTCTGCTTCGGGCACTGCGCAGCAAGAAAGACCGATTAAAATGACTTTGGCTGCATGTTTTATACCCCTGACGATCTGACGTCGTGGAAGAGGAGACAGCAACCAACGCAGGACCCAAGACTTTGTTATTCAGGCCTACTGAGGGCAACCTGCCAGCAGATTACCCAAATGTAATGACGGCAACAGCGAATCACGAAGAACGTCTGTTAACCTTTTTCTGACATCGGTTAGAGCAAGAAAAAGGATCCCCAACAGGGTACTTAGCTTTCAAAGACTTCTACTTCAATTTTGGAAAAGAAAACTCAGGCAGCGGCCGACCGGCACTCTTGCGAACCTGCTACTGCTTTGGGCTCCTCAGCAAGAAAGACTGATGTAATGGCGTCGGCTGCCTAATTTTATACCACTGATGACTGACGTCAGTCCTGGAGTGACAGCAACTGAAGCAGAAATACTAAGACTCTGGTATTCGGGGGGCAGACTGAGGGCTAGCCCTGGCAGGATAACCCAAGTGTGATGACTGCAACAGTGAAACACGAAGAACATCTATCATATAGTCTTGGCAGAAGAGGACATAGCTAGTAAATCTGTGCCAGCCTTTCCCAGGTGTGTGTGTGTGTGTGTGTGTGTGTGTGTGTGTGTGTGTGTGTGTGTGTGTGTGTGAGAAAATCAAATTTCAAAGACCGTTTGCAGCAGTTATTTGGAGCAGAGATACAAAGCACTGGTTTCATAGACAGGTTGCAGTAGACCTTGGCTTGGACACTCGTCTGACATCTCAACTGTACAGCTGTGCCAGTGGGGAGTCTTACTTGAGACCTGGAGGGAGACAGATAGAGAAAACTATACCCCAGACTGAGTGTGTTACCTGTGTGCTCTTAATGGATATTCTGCTCGATGCAGCTCTGGAAATACTGGGTGTATCCATGTTTGTTCCAAGTGAACATCCCTCTCCAATGTCAATGGTAAGGATTCAGGCTCTTTGATTATTGGTCCAGAGTGGGACATCACAGTATTATCTTTTGTTTAATATTTTCTCACATATCCTTAGCTGTCATAATTGAATACTATAAGTCATACACCTAAATACTTCACCTTGTCATGGCCTCATAAACATAGATATTGCTGAACCATTTCATATGTGGATGCATACTTTACAGCTATTGCCTTTGTTTTACCCTTTCTATTTTATATGCTGAAAAGACTTGAAACCATCACAATGTTTGACAACACTGAAATGTGCTATTCTGGGTTTATCAAGTAGAAAATGTCAGTGACCAAAGCTAAATGTTCTTGATTAAATCCCTGAATTTGTAAGCCCTTTAATTTTACTGTGCAATGGCTCCAACTATAAAGCAAGTAAATAGAAAAGAGGACCCCTCTGCCTGGTTCAGATGTTCAAATGCAGCTTGTCAATAACAAACCCTCCCACGTTAATTCTGGTCTCTGACCCCTCATCTATCCTCCTAACTAATCTTAGTCTAACAAGGAACTCAGGGAAGACCACAGTTCTTATAAGAATGGTAGAAAGAAGATGTAGGGGGAAGATAATCTGAAACCAATGTCATTCCTTGGATGCCCACACAGAAAAGATGTGATAGAGATAGGGAAACCATACTCTAACAGTGATCCTACTCAGACATACAGTTAATGTATAATCTTTAAGAGTAGGCTACAGAAGCTCTGCAGTATGGCAAAGGTGAACCTAATTCTGGCTCTGGACAGAATGCTCAACCTGCAATTCTTAAAGAAAGTTTGCGAAGCAAGTGACTACTTCCAGGACATTTTGAATACCTGCTCCCTCAAAAAAGCAGAGGTGGCCACTGTGCATCTGGTAGAAAGAATAGCTATGCAAAATCTTACCATAATCATAGATGTCCCTCTCTTCTATATGCAGCAGTATTCATCACATATGGGGTTTCACATCCAGCTAACTCGTACGTCTGGCTAGTATACAAAAGCCTACATGCTACTGCTTCACCGCATATCCTCTCTTGTATGTCGGTCATAAAAGGACGTTGGTTATAAAGTGGATGTCAGCATGCACCAACCTCAGAACTGAATGCTGCCGAGCACCAGCCTGAGCTTAGGTGAAAAACATGTCACCAGGAAAGACAGGCAAGCATCAGGGGGGAGTTGGGGGTTAGCAATACTACAGCATCAGGGGGGAGTTGGGGGTTAGCAATACTACAGCATATAGAAGAAAAGGACATATATGGTTATGGTAAGATTTTACACAAGTAGGTCCTTCTATTCATATGCTGCAGTATTCGTCACACACGGGAGAATGGCAAAGCTCATGCTTGGGAAAGCTGGGCAGGAGGAGGAGCAGAAGATTTTCTACAAAGCCATGTAGAATAGCCCTAGCAAAAGCAGCCCTGGAGTTGGAAATGCCATCTAGTTTACAATGTTTGGTGAAGGTATGAACAGAGGACTAGGTAGCTGCCTCCAGGATAGAGCAAGTGTCCAAGACTTTAAAGAAAGCCTCAGAAGAGGAAACTGCTCTAGTGGAATGTGCCCACACTAGAGAAGAAAGGCTCTTACCATTGGCTGAGTAACAGAAAGAGATAGCTTTAGAATTCCAAGAAGAAATAGTTTTCTTGGAAACCAGCTGACCCAGAGCCCTTGGGTGGTAGGGCACAAACAGGCATTCACATTTTCAGATACGTTTAATTTTATCCAGGTAGTATCAGAGTTGCCTGTGCACATTCAAAGAGTGCAGGACTCTCTCACTTTTAGACTGAGGGGAAAGAAAAAAGGTGGGAAGATTGACAGACTGGTTAAAGTATAACTCACTGACCACCTTGGACATAAAGGAAGGGTTGGTATGCAAGGAAACTCTGTCCCTGTGAAAAACTGTGAAGAGGGATTAGGCATCAAAGCTTGCAGCTCAGAAACCCTTCTTGCAGATGTAACGGCCAAGAGGAAAACTGTTTTCCATGTGCAATGCTGCAGGGAAGAGGAGCTTGCTGGTTCAAAAGGTGCCAATACAAGCTTCTCTAACACAAAGCTGAGATCCCAAGGAGGAAGAATGGGTTTCCTTAGAGGTCTAATATGAAGGACGCCTTTACGGACGAATTTCATCTCTAACCTCGATGGTAGAGGGGGGACATAGGCAGACAAGCTGAGATAGCTGAAAGGTGAGCCTTCACTTAAGAGTAAGATAGGCCACCTTTCATCAGTTCACACAGATAGGACAAAACCACTGGAACATCCAACAGTGGCTGTACATCCTTCTTGTGACACCAGATGGAAGACCTTTTCCATTTGGAAACCTAGGATTTCCTAGTAGTGGGTTTTCTGGCCACTTGAAGCACGTCCTCTGAAAATAGGGGTCTAAAATGAATCAAAATCCTATCATACAGAGCCAGGTTCAGCATTGACAGCTGTGGATGTATCAGAGTTCCCTTGTCCTGTGTGAGTAGATCCATCCAGTGGGGTAAACTTGTGATGATTTTCCCTGGCTAGGTGCAGGAGAAGGGGGGAACCAGTGCTACCTTGGCCAAAAGGGAGTCACCAGCAAGATTTTTGGTTGATCCTGCTGAATATTCTTCAGCAGGACCTTCTGTAGGGGAGGTAAGGGGGGGAAATGTATACAGAAAGATCCCCTTCCAAGAAAATGACAGAGCATTCACCTTCCATGCAAGGAGGTGTGGAACCCTGTTGCAAAATTTTGGAAGTTGTCTGTTCATGAGAGAGGTAGAGAGATCTACCAGAGGTGTACCACAACATTGGATCAGGTCCAGAAACGCATCCTTGTGTAACATCTATTTGTGGGACTGGGTTATGGACCTGCGTCTGCCACCAAATTGTGAGTCGAGGGGAAGTAAACTGCCTGAAGGGAGACTTGGCTTTGAAGGGCTAACTCCCAGGTATATGCGGCCATTCTGCACAGGAGGTAAGACTTCACTCCCCCTTGCTTGTTGACGTACCACATAACAGTGGTATTGTCTGTGAACCACCTCAGCACCCCTGGAATAAGCTTGGGTTTGAAGCTTTTTCAAGGCAAAAATCAGGGCTCTCATTTCTTTTACATTGATATGTTCCTCTGCCTGTGTGGGAGACCACACATCTTTGACCCTCCAGGACTGTAGAGCTGCACCCCAGCCTCTGTTTGAAACATCTGTGAATAACTCTAGAGAAGGAAGGGGGCTGTAGGGGAAGACCAGGGTTTTTAGTTACCTGAAGTATACACCAATACAACTCCTTTTTTATGCATAGTAGGAGTGGAATCATGAAATGCAGGGGGTGGAAGTACTGCATCCAAACAGTCTTTAGAAACAACTGAATTTTTATGTGCAGTTTGGCACAGGGAAACACAGGGACAGCAGATGCCATGAACCCCAGGAGGTGTAGGAAGGCCCTGGCAATCATGGAGGGGAGGGGAAATGCTCTGGAAATAACAGGTGAGGAACAGCACGTTTTCCATGGGTAGTGATGCTAGCATCTTGTTTGCTTGGATCCTGCAACCAAGAAAAAATGGGGTCTTGTGAAGGGGTCAGAGAGGACTTCTGATAGTTATAGTGAAGCCTAGACTCTCTAGAAGGGAAATGGTGAAGGAAAAGAGATTCCTGAAGTAGGTCTGGTGATTGGGCTTAGATAAGGAGATTGTCTAAATAAGGGAAAATCTGAATTCCCAGCAGCCTGCAAAATGCTATGACAGAAGCCAAACATTTTGTGAAGACACTTGTTGTAGAGAGACCCAAACTGCAAAGCACAGAACTGAAAACAAGAGGAAGCAACAGAAAAATGTAGAAGCTTTCTGAACTGAGGGTGAATGGGGATGTGAAGATAAGTGTCTTTGATGTCCAATGACACCATGAAAGCTTGGGGAAGAATAAGAGGAAGAAGAGAGGGCAAAGTCAGTATCGGAAAGGATGGGACTTTCAGAAAGGTGTTTAGGTGGAAAAGGTCAAGAATGCGTCTCCAGGGGCCATCTTTCCTTGGAAACAAAAACAACCTGTGGTAGAAACCTTTCCCATGTTGCGCAGAAGGGACCTCTTGAATAGTTGCCCGAGAAAGAAGATCTGAAATTACCCGAGGAAAGAGGGATATTTGGTCCTTTGGTGGTTGTGGGATGCCTCTGAAGGAGGGATAAGTTTCCTAAACCATGAAATATCCTCTCTCTGAATGATGGAGAGGATGCAAGAGTCCTGAGTGATCCCATTCCAAGTCGCAAGAGAGACAGACAGATGAAGGGACAAGGGACTGGATGGCCTTGGAGGCAAGCAGTTACAGGCAACCAGGTTTAGACTGGGACTGAAAGGGCCGTTTCCAAACAGGATGGATGAGGTAGATTTGGAAAAGCTATTTTCCTAGGTCCTCTTTTGGTTTTTGAAGAGTGGGGCATGACAGGTTTCCTAATAAAGGCAGTCTTTGTAGGACAGTTACTTTGGAACTTGGGAACAGGTGAAACCAAGATATGCTTCAGACCCTGCAGCTCCTTACCCTTCTCCTGTAAGGATATGAATAGTTATGCAGCTGAGCTGCCAAAGTTTTAGTATCCAGAAGGGCATCCATGAGTTTGGCTTTAAAGTAGTCAGGCAGGGGTTGTAACCTAAGCCAAGAATATCTCCTTGAAAATGACCCAGAGGCCGCTGTTCTAGCACAGGCATCTGCAACATCATAACTGCACTTGATGGAATGTCTCATAACCTGTACAGGTTAAGGCAGCCAGCTTTGCCTTGTCAGGAGAATCTGGAAGCTCTGAAAGGAGTTACCCTGCATCAGCAAGGAGACCCAGAGAGTATCTGGCCATGTGAGTCTGGTAATTAATTGCTCCAAAGGCCAAGGTAGAAGAGATGCATACCTTCTTCCCAATCTGTCTATAACCTTGGTCTCCTTATCAGAGGGAAGTAACTGAAGGCCTTGCCAGCTGAGATGGAAATGGTAGCTGGGTCTGCAGACGCAGCTTTAAACAGGAACTAGCATCCTCGGGTACCTTATAGAACCTGTCTGGGCACTTGAGAGCACACGGTTGTGTATCTGGACACTTGGAAGCAGCAGTAAATGCATCCAGGAATACAGGCAGGACTGGGGGGGGACAGCAGATGGTGATGAAAAATCCATCTGCAAGAGGTCATAATACCTCATTTGACTATCTGAGACTTGGCAGCAGTCCCATTTGAAAAATTCTTCAATTTTTTTGGATAATTTCTCCAAAGAAAATATCCTCCCAAAGGGAATCTGTACCACTGGATTCCTCTTCTGGGGAGGCATACCCTAGGGGTTAAGCTATCGGGGCGGAATACGACAATGAGTCAGATGATTCCTCCTCATCCAAGGAGGAAGCTACAGCTGTCCTTTTGAATACAGTGGAGGGAGAAAAGCACTGCAAGGGGACAGTGCAAGGTGAGGACTGGTGCAGGGCCATAAAGGCATTGAAAAAGCTTTGAAAAAAAGCCTGCCAGTCAGGGGGGTGTTTTGGCAGAGCAGGAGCCACATGTTTAGTCTTCATTCTTTTCTTTCTGGGAGTTTCTACATGATGGAATGCAGAAGGACCAGATGTCAGCCTATATTCGACTACATCAGTAAGCACATCCTCATGCACAGTGATTTGAGTGACACCCCTAGGACCCTCGGAAATAACGAGCTGCAGTTCCCCCTTTTCACCCAAATCAGATGCTTGCCTTCCCTCTTGGACGTGCTGGTAGACTCTTTGAGGCTTCCCCTGTGGTACTTGCCAAATGGACATCCATAGACTCCGGAACAACCTCCAGGTCTACATCAGCCTTGGGAGAGATGCACGAGAAAGAGGGAGCAGCTCGTAGATCAGGCCTAGATTTCTTGGACTTTTCAGTTTGTGGCTTGTCTGAAGTACACGGTGTCACCCCCATCTCCCATGTTAAGTGCTTAAGATGCTGGTTCTGCAAGTACAATTTAAGTGAAGCTAGAGAGCTCCTTAGAGTTTTGGGAATAACAATTTACAAATATCACAGGTGGTATGGTCGTGGTCTGGGCCTAGACAGAACAAACAAAGGTCATGGGCATCTCTACGTGGAATCTACCTTCCAGACACCTGCCCTTCCCTAGCTGACATGAGATCACCGCACAACAAAGCAGCAACAAAAACAAGAAAATAGAAAGAAAAAACCCCAACGGGGTACTTATCTGAATCACGGTTCAACACTAACCTGGCAAGTGAATGTCTGGAGCAGGCGATCGGACAAGGTGGCAGAAAAGCTCTGACCTGGTGTATGCTGACGTCTGCTTTATACCAAACGCCCCTTTATGACCAATGTACTAGAGAGGGTGTGCAGCATTGCACGTACCTAGCAGTAACATGTAGTCTTTTGTATATTGGCCGGACGTACGAGTTAGCCAGAGACGAACCCCCATATGTGATGCATACTGCAGCATATGAATAGGAGGACACTGTGGCCTTACAAATCCCTACAGGGTCTTGCCATGAACTATACAGCATGATATAATGCAATGAGACAGCAGCTTGATATTGGTTTGTTAAAAGACTGATCCTCCCACTACTAACAGCAAGTGAAACAAAATGTTGCTCAATCTTCAAAAAAATTGTTGTTCTATGCAACTATTTATACAGTTTATGACATCCAACTAGGATAATATTTTCTACCTTGGTTTGAGGATTAGGAGAGAGAAAAAAAAAAAAAAAAAAAAGACTACCAACTGAACAAACTGGTTCAATAACAGTTCTGAGACCTCTGTATACATGAACAAGGGACTAGAGCATAAGCTCACACTGCCTTTATGGAACAATGCAACTTATCACGATGTGTAGGATAATTACCATGCTGGGAACTTGAGGGGGTGCACTGGCAGACAGTTCTAAAGGATGTGGAGTAAATTTTACAAAATGTAGGTCCCAGGGAAATTTCACCTCTTTTCTGGGTGGCGTCAAATGTAAAATCTCATTTAAGGGGCTGGGACAGATACTGCAGAGTCATAGATACTTTTGCATGAGTTCATAGGTTCATAGGTTGGTACTAGGCTATCAGCCCTAGGGCCTATACAAGCCTAGCCATAACAATTCCCTGGCTATTTCTTCCCACACTATTTACTTTCCTGGACCCCTGTCTAGCAGGGCGACTGACGTGATCCCTGGGTTGAATTTCCTTTCTACCATCCAATCGTCAAGGTTCCTCTTGAAGAGGTCAAAAGAGGCACTCTGCTTGACATGTATGGGCAATTTATTCCAGAGTCTGGGGAGTCTCTGGGTAAGAAACCTATCCCTCCAGCATGTCTTGTTTATTGTGATGACAAGGTTTAGATCCCTGGAGCGTGTAGCTCTGAGGGATTGGGATTTCTTTAAGTGTAGTATGTCCAACAGCTCTGGGTTTGACATGGCCTTGTATGTTAAGCAGAGATCGCCTCTGAGTAGACGATATGCGACAGAGTATAGCTGGAGTTTTTTAAGGCAGTCAGCGTAGGGCATCTGCTTTAGGCCTGTGATTCTTTTAGTGAGGTATTTCTGAGGCCTTTCCAGTTGTTGCAGATTATTAATTATTCCTTTGGTTAAACAGAATATCACTTCCATTTAAGCTAGTTAAGAATTTGTAGTACTTTGCATTCCAGCCTCCCTCACTTTCATAGTTATGTCCTCTGAGAAAAGATGCCTGAAGGGTTACAAGTTTATATCTTCCCATGCTGTCAATACTGAGTGTGGGACATATCTGGGTACACCAAGGACCCCCTTTGATCTGTTCCAGAGCATCCACATGTTGAGGGAGAAGAAATGGTTCTTCTCCATCAAAAGGGAGAAATAATGCTGCCTTGGTCAAATGTGCTATCCATAGCATTTTTTTGGCCACCCCCAGTTATTCTCTGACTCACCCTGGAAAGGAAGAGAACAGGAGAAAATGTAAATAAAACTGACCTAACACAACAGGCTCAAATAAGGTGCTCCTGTCTAGTACTTATTCATTGGGAGCTACAGAAGTTCTGCTCAGTGGATCTGCCTATGTGTTTTTCTGAAAAGGGATGTGCAATGCCCTAGGTCATACCAAACTCTATGATCATTTTTTCCAGTCTGCACTTCTTATTCTGCAAACTGAGTGGGATTAAATATACCCTGTTTATTTACAGTATTAGTGTGACACTGTTACCTGGCACAACATCCCTGGTCTCCCATTGGCCGGAAAGTAATTTCTACCAGGATGACTGCCATCAGCTGATTTACACTGATGTATTTCCTCCATGTGTTGCTGTCTTAGATGTCCCAGGCACTGTGACTGACCAAACAGGGTCAGAGGCCATCAGGTGCACCTGTGTTCAGGTTTAGTTTCTGGGTGATTGTCTAAAGGGAACACCTTTGTCCTTCAGTACTTGGTGATTGCACCATGCCAATTCATATCTAAATGCAGAGGAGTACTGGAACAGTACACTATTAAAGTAGTAGGTGAACTGACTTGAATTATTTCCAACTACCACTTCAACTTCCTCATTCTGCAGCCTTGATGGCAGAACCATTAGGGTGGTTGAGGTCATGTACACGAACACCCTTAAGCATTCCTATTCTAAGATGTTTGCCTTCTGGGCCATTTTCTAAATCAAGTTGGACAGAAAGCGCACTTTGTCTTCAAGGATGAAGGCTGCCTGGCTGAAAGTATCCAGCAGGGCCCTAAAGAAGACTAGATTTGGAAAGATTGTGAATGAGAATAGCTTCCACATGCATGCTAGTGGTTAAGATAGTGCCTGTTCTAGCTTCTCCTGGGACTCTGCCTAAATTAAGCAATTTTTCAGATATGAGTATACATGAACGCCTTTGACTCTGCAATGTTCTACTACTCCAAATGCAGTAAGTAAACTAATGGTGAGTAAGTAAACTGCTAACCACTTTCTTCAAACCTGAGGAAGCATCTGTGGTTCCCAAACCAAGGCTATCTATAGGTAGGTATCCCTCAACTCCAGGATAACAAACAGGGCATGATGGGACAGGAGGGGCAGGGATGTGTGAAACATCATCTTTCTGAATTCTGACACTTTTAGGAGCTTTCTTGGTTTTGTCAAGTCTAGAATGGGCCTTCACAGTCAAGTCTTCCTGTAGAAGCTTTTAGATTCTTCCATTTTTGGTACTCTCTAAAGCTTCTAGCAGAAACAATTCTTCTATCAAGGGCCCTATCAGATTGCCTTTGGTCCATGAAAACTGGATGAATTTATATTATAAAGTCTTGGGCTGAAGACAACTGTATTCTGGCAACCTTGAGAGAGAACCCACAGTAGCCACTTATCCCGAATATTGTGAAAATAAGGCTAGCCAGGCACCAATCATTTTGTAGCGAGGTGTTGTGGACGGCTAATGGCAGAGATAGGATTTTAGGTGCAGGAGAAGGGAAAAATTCAGGGCAGTCATTGCTTCTCCCTATATTCAGGCTAGCCCAGAGGCCCACTACACCTCCATTTCTGATTTTCTTTTCACTTTTTCTGGAAGCCACTTTTACTCTTTGGTTGCCTTCTTCTAACTTATCTATTATACGACCAATGCTTTTGAGTTGTAATTCTCATATCTAGGAACAGAAGAGTCAAAACAGAGTCCATTGTTTTTGTCTTCTCCAATTTCTTAAATACTTCCTAAGACTGGGGTTCAAACAGCATGTCTCTGTCCAGAGGTGCAATATGGAACAGTGCTTAAATATCCTCTGGCAGGACTGTATCCTCAAGCAAGCCATGCAGCAGTCCTGGATGCTGCATCTAAAGCATAGTAATCACACTTACTAGCTTGTCTGCCTCACCAGTGAAACAGACTGGGTAAGTTCAAGCAATTTAGCCAAACTATTGTCAATAATGTCCTAAGAGCATTACTAAGGTAGTCATCCTAACACCTGATAATGCATGACAGACAGTTCAGGTCACGGAAGGCCAAGGCTGCAGATGTGCAATCCTTCATCCCAAAATAGCCCAGTACCCTTCTCTCAAGAGCCAGTGAAAAGGGTGTTTGGTCCTACAACCAACATGGATCACTTTGCAGCATCCAGAAACACCACTGCTGGATCTAACATTAAATTCTTGTATAAGTACTCAAAAGGATCCTGGACCCTATAGACAAGTCACTTGTAACAGGGAGTTGATAACCCAGTTCTATCTGGTTGCAGAAATGCTGCTCACAAGGCAGCCTGCAAGGCCTTAAGAACTGGTGACAGCGTCAAATTTTAAGTGGTCCAAATAGCTTTATTGGGAATCTGACACCTCCCTACTTTCCCATTTAAAACCTTTCATCAAAGAAAGTCTCCTCATATCAGGGTGTCCTCATTAGCCGTATCATTCCCAAAGAAGACAGCTGGGATCTGGAATCTATGTCTTCAATTACTACAGATTCAGAAGTGTCAGGCTCTCTTTTTCCTCTTTAGTGAGAGTTTCCTTATTTTCTGAGTCTCAACTCCACAGATAGACAGCTGGTCTTGCTTTGACTGTGCATCACACTGGAAAGACCTGGGCAAGCATGAAACAATCCAGGGTAGGAAGCTACCTGGGGAATGGAGTGTGGCAAGGTAGCTCCAATGAAGGACATCTGCAGTTTAGATGTCTGACTCCTCAAAAATGGCTTTGGACTTCATGTGCATATATCCTGCATCTCCACTTTGATTTTGGATGTTCTCTCAAAGTACAATGTGGTTATCAACCTCCCCTGTTGCGACAACAAAACTGGCATCCACACCAACCACGCACTAATGTTTAGAGATACAGCTGCCTCCTGATGGGCACTGTCAGAGGCCCTAAAAGCAGCAGGCATCTGAACAAGGAGCTGCAAAGATACCTCTATTCTTCCAACACTACAGCCTACTGAGACATGTCAACACCTGACAGACATCTGCAGCCTTATGCCTATCCCTTCTCACAAAGGCACTACTTCTCTGGTTTCTCTATAAAAGTTCCTTTTTTATCAGAGATACCTGCAGTTGTTGACTGCTGCACATTAGAAGACAGGCAGCCTATTTAGTGAGAAACTCCAGCCTTCTCGTGTTCAAGTAAGCCTGGAAAGCTAATTCCTTCACTTCAGAATTATCTTAATGAACCCAGCAGAGGTAACAAGAGACTATATCATGATAAGGTCCAAACAAAAGACACACCGTGCCTAGAAAAGTATATGAAGGATTTGGCACATGCATGGGCACAAAGTAATCCTTTGTAAGTCAAGCATACCATTTGCAGCCAATAAATGTCAAAGTTTACAAATAAACTATCAACTACATCTATCAATACAACCAACTATAGACAAGGCAGAGATAATGGATGTCAGTGAGATACTTATCTGACCAACGTGCCATATTGAAAGCTGCTAAAAGCATGAGTCAAAGTGAACATAATTTGCAGAAGTACAGAGTTAAACATGCCACAGAATAATGCTACAATTGTACTAGCAATGTGCCAATGCCCCTGGAAAGGTACAGTCAAACTGGATGAGGGAAGTGTGCAAAGCTAGACTCTGGCCAGCCATCACGCCTTCACCTCTGGCAGAGATCCCTTTGCTGAGGACTACTTCAGCACTGAAGTATACAATCAGCATTTTCCACTCCTTAGGGTTAGACAACTTTGTGAGCCTAGTCACTGTATAGCTGTGAACAGCTAATTGTTATCTGGGACAATGAGTGGCACAAAACAGTTCACTACCGCACTTATGTAAACAAGTATTCATTAAGACCTAGAAGAGAACTGAGTTTTCATAATTAAAAGCAGTCTAATACTGTTAATTGTATTTTTACACTCAGCGTGCAAGGTAATGCAAAATGAATAACACAAGACTGACAAAATGCTTAGATCTACCACGGCAGATGACACTTTATACTACAAAAGACATGAAATAATTTCTATTCCATATGAGCAGCAATTCTGCCAGCTCAAAGAAACCACAAAGTAATTTACAAATCCAATATTTTTGCCTGTTTTTATTACCTTGTTCTTCATGAACTTTGAATGGCTTCTGTAAACCTCCATCTGCTTCATTTCTTCTTCTCTTTCCTCTGAGCTGAGAGCTCCATTTGACTTCAGCATCAGGATTTCTTCTTCCAGGTCTCGTAGGGCCCGTTCCAATGAGCCAATTTTGGAGTCCTGTAAAAGAAAGTAAGTAAAAATTCAAGAAATGGGAAATCACCTTTCAAGTTATATGTTTAAGGCATTGAACAAAAACAAACAGAACACTTATGTGATGTGCAAATGCCATGACATGGACCAAGCCATTTGTTCCCTAATACTTTGTTATATGTAAAGCTCTGAGGATACTGCAAAGTGAAAGCAGTTAGAAAGTACAGTTGTGAACCTACCATAAATGTAGATATTAGAGTGTATTCACTGTTGCAGTCATTACAATTGGGGCTATCCTGCTGGCAGGCTACCCGCAGTCGGCCCAAATTCCGAAGTCCTGGTCCAGCATCGGTTGCTGTTGCCTCCTCCCTGACGTCAGTGTGCCAGGGGTATAAAAGATGTAGCCGAAGCCATTTTCTTCAGTTTTTCTTGCCACAGATGCCAGGTGTCCCCAAAAGGGCAGGCTAAATAATGCCAATAAGCATGCATGCAGTAAAGTAACTCTTCCTTCATCTACAAGCAAATACACCACATAGGTTGTATAGAACAGAGAAGTACAGATAAGTCCCAGCAGAGGAAAGGGGGATGGTGGGTGGGTAACCTGGATTGCAACAGTGAATACACTCCAACATCTACATTTATGTAAGTAAACAACTGTACTATGTTCATCGTGTTTCACTATTGCAGTCATTACAATTGGGTTGAATCCCAAAGCGAAGGTTGGGAGGCTGGGGCTAAATAGGATTAGGAGAGGCTATGAGGCCCTGCAGAACTGCAGTGGCAAAGCCTGCCCTGGATTTAGAGTAAAGAGGTAAGTGATGGTGCTTTGTAAAAGCGAGCACTGACCTCCAAGTTGCGGCCTCTAAGATGTCTTTGGTTGGTACTCCTCTGAGGAAGGCTGCTGAAGTGGCTGCTGCTCTGGTTGAATGTGGCCTAATTCCCTTAGGCACTGATTTGCCATGCTGTGCCTAGCAGAAACGAATGCAGTGGCCTATCCATTTTGAAATAGTCTGCTGTGAGATGGCCTTTCCTTGTGATCCTGCAGCATATGCCACTAGAAGTTGCTCAGTCTTTCTGAAAGCTTTGGTTTTGTCCAAGTAGAAGCGTAGCTGCCTGTGAATGTCCAAAGAATGCAGAAGTCTCTCACCCTTATTCTGTGAGTTCGGATAAAAGGTAGGCAAATTAATTGTTTGGTTCAGGGCCACACTGGACACTACCTTATGCATAAATTGTTGGGTTTGTCCTCAGAGAAACCCTGTCAGGATGGAAAATGATAAAAGGTTCCACAGCCATGAGTGCCTGTAACTCTGAGACTCGTCTTGCAGAGGCTATTGCTAGGAGCAGAGCTGTTTTCCAGGATAAGAATTTTATATCAGCTGTAGAGGCTGGCTCAAAAGGAGGCAGTGTGAGTTTTTCCAAGACATAACTGAGGTCCCATGCAGGAACTGGTGCTCTCCTTGGAGGTCTTACGTTTTTGGCCCCTCTGAGGTACTGCCTTGGCAATGGACGAGAAAAAATAGGTGGTTCTGCATTATAATGAGCTGAAATGGCAGAGGCATGAATCTTAATTGATGAAAAGGATAGGCCTTTGTCCAGCATCTCAGTTAAGTATTGCAAAATCTGAGGAATATTTGGTACAATTGTGTCAATTCCTTGTGCCTGGTTCCAAGCACAGAATCTCTTCCATTTTTCTGCATAAGATTTTCTGGTGCTAGGCCTCCTGGCCTCCAAAATAACATCCATCACTGCTTTAGAGAGAGGTGCATTTTGAATGGTTACATTATCCGCCATGCTGCCAGATTTAAGGTCCTGAGTTGGCTGTGCAGGATCTGACTGTTTTGTTGGGTCAATAAGTGAGGAATTTGAGGTAATGACCAGGCTGGGCATTGAGACAAGTTTTTTAGGATTGGGTACCAGTGCTGGCGGGGCCAGTCTGGGGCAATCAGTATCATTTTGGGCTTCTCTTGTCTGACCTTTATGAGTACCTTGGGGAGGAGAGGCAGTGGAGGAAAGGCATATACAGTTAAGTTTTTCCAGGTGAAAGATAGAGCATCCATTTCCCATGCTTGCTTGTGATAAGTCCTTGTGCAGAATCTCTGTAGTTGGCAGTTGTGAGGGGAGGCAAATAGGTCTATATCCGGGCATCCCTAGTTCCTTGTTATCATGCTGAAGACTTGTGGATCCATTACGTTTCTGCTTAGTTCGTCTGCCAGAGTATTTATCTTTCCTGGCAGGAATTGTGCTTGCAGATGTACTTGGTAAGTCAATGCTGTGTCCCACAAAGTCATGGCTAGTCTGCAGAGGGGGTAGGAATGTGTGCCTCCCTGCTTGTTTATGTACCACATAACTGTAGTATTGTCCATCTTTATCAATAGTTGTCCTGGATGAAGTCGATCCTTGAAGGCTGTCAGGGCATTCTGAACAGCTAGCATCTCTTTTTGATTGATATGCAGATGCATTTGGCTTGCGGACCATGTGCCCTGAATACATCTTCCTGCCATATGAGCCCCCCAGGCATAATCTGATGCATCTGTAGTTAATGTCTGCCTGGCTATGGGTAAAGTGAAAGGCTGTCCCTTGTTGTGGTAACAGGCCTTTGCCCACCATCGAAACTCCTGTTGCAGGCAGGGAATGAGGGTAATTACTGTTTCCAGGCTGTGGCAATGTTGAGTCCAAACACTTTTTAGATACCATTGTAGTTTCCTCATATGCGGTTTTGCATATGGAATTAGCAGAATGCAGGATGCCATGAAGCCCAATGCCTGCAAAATTTTTCTTGCAGATAACTGGGTCTTTGTTGCCAACATTTTGAAGTAAGTAGTCAGTTGTCTGTTTGTCTGGCGTGATATAAGCCATCTGGGCAGTTGTATTTAAGCTTGCACCCAGGAATATTATCTCTTGAGAGGGTACTAATTTTGATTTATTTTCGTTTACTGTGTACCCTAGGCATGTTAGTAATCTTACAAATGCCAGACGCTGTAGTAGAATGTCCTTGTTCTCTGCTTGAATAAGGCAATCGTTCAAGTAAGGATATATATGTATTCCTCTTTGTCTGCAAAATGCAATTACTGGTGCCAGGCATTTTGTGAAGACCCTGGGCACAGTAGATAAGCCAAAGGGCAGTGCAGAAAATTGGTAATGCATTGAGCCAGCTATAAATCTGAGGTATCTTCTGCATGATTGTCTGATTGGGACATGCAGGTATGCCTCTTTTAGGTCTAAAGTCACAAGCCAAGCCTTCTTGCCCAGCATGGGCAGAAGCTGCTGCAGCGTCAACATTTTGAATTCTGGAATATTAAGAAATGTGTTCAGAATAGACAGGTCCAGTGTTGGTCTCCAGGCTTTGTCCTTTCTGGGCACCAAGAACAGTCTTGAGTAAAATCTTTGTCCCTGCTCTTGCTGTGGTACTCACTGAATGGCCCTCATGTCCATGAGAGATGAAACTTGTTTTTGTGCCTCTGCCCATTGATTGTGTGGCAGGTTTGGCATACCGTTTGCCCTTGGCAGGGTGTGGAAATGGAACCTGTAGCCTTGTGACACTATATTTAAGACCCATTTGTCCTGGGTGATTAGGTGCCAATTTTGTGAAAAAAGTGCTAGTTTTTCCCACTAAAGGTGCTGCCAGAAGATAAGTGCTTGGTGCTGGCAGGGGAAAGTCATTGAGACCGTTTCCTGTAAAGCTGTGATTTATCTTCTCCGCTTTTGGAGGAAGAAGCACCCCATTGTTTAGACCTGTATGAGCCTTGGGGCTGGGATCTGCCTCTGGGGCGTCTGTATCTGCCTCTTTGTGGCCTGTCTGACACTGGAAAGGACCAATTCTTTGTAGGTCAGTTCCTGCTAAATCTGGGAGGCTGTACCTGTAAGAAATCCTTGACTGTTTGCATAGATTTAGCTTTGTCCTCCATTTTCTTCAACACCTCTTCTGCTTTAACACCAAACAAGGTATCATGCTGTAATGGAGCATCTAATAATTTTGCTTTAACATGGTCAGGCAGATTCTGTTCCTTTAACCAAGCATTCCTCCTAATGACAGAATCCGTAACAGCGGCCCTGCAGGAGGCCTCCAGAGAATCAAAACCACATTGCAAAGTATGCTTTCCCACTTGTTCAGCTGCATGCAATAAATCCTGCATTTCTTTGTTTTCTGCACATTCAGAATTTGTCAACATTTTCTGTTTAAGTAGTGACATAAGATATTGCTGATATTTAAGCATATGAAACTGACAAGTTAAAGCCCTTACAGCCAAAGTAGCAGAAGTGAAAATCTTTTTCCCCCCATCTGTCCAGGCTCTTGAATCCCTATTAAAGGGGATAGGGTTTTTTTGCAGTGGAGGCCTTGACCCCTTTGGGACCCTGAGAGATAGTTTCTGGGTCAGCAACAGGGTTTTTATAAAGAAATTTATGTGAATCAGGAACCCTGTAGTATCTGTCTGGCTTAACAAGAGCTGATGGTAAAGAATCAGGAGTCAGACCGGACTCTAAAAATACATAATCTACAATGTCTAAAACAGGAAGAATAGCAAGGGGCCTGTGCTGAGGTAGTAAAAGGAAGTCCCTGAGCCTTTTCTTAGATTCTGAGTAATCTTGGCTCTCCCAGTGGAAGTGCTCCCTCATAGTATGCAGGGTCTCCCCAAAAGAATAATCCTCAGGGGGAGAGGCTGAAGAGATAGATTCTTCAGCATCAGAATCCTCATAGGGAGGAAGAGAGCATTTCTGTTCAGAAGTGGAATCAGAGGAACTGGAAACCTGATCTGACTATTCATATTCTGTCTCTTGCCTAGGTCTCTTATCAGGAGGGGGATGGGAACCCCTGATCAAAGTAATTAGGTCTTCGGACATTTTAAGCATCTGTTTTTTAGGCATGGAGGTCTGTCCAGGGGAATGCTGTACTTGTTTCTTTGTCTTTAGAGGTGCTTTAGTCTTTGCCTTTGTACTTGAAGTCGTTTTTACATACAACTGTGTAAGCCTGAAAACACCCTAAGAAGCCGATGCCTGCTCAGCGGCTCCGGACCCATCTCAGGGAATAGTTTCTGAGGGTCCAATACCTTGAGTTTCCAGTGGCCTATTTGGCTCCACGTGGGAGTCAGAAGCGGCCTGTGGCTCCGAGGTAGCGGGCGTCAGGGGCTGCGAAAGCGCCTCACTGAGAACTGGTGACTGGCCTAGCAGAAGCCTTGTCATTGGTTTTGGACCTCGGATGCCTGTCCTTTTCTTTTTCTTTGCGTTTTTTATAAATTCCGGTAGTCGGCTGTTCCGACGGCATTATATAATTAAATCTTCTGCCGAAATAATGAAATGCAAAATCGTACAGACGCTTAATAGTGCATTGGTTAAATCTAGCACAAAACAGACAACTAGCAACGTCGTGGTCAGGGCCTAGGCAAGGAATACAGTAAGAATGAAAGTCCTTATGAGGTATTTGCTTCCCACAAGAAATACAATTATCAACTTTTTCTGACATCGGTCTGGAGCAATTAAAAAAGTTTCCCCAACGGGGTACTTGGCTTCAATGAAGACTTCGGAACTGAAATTCGAACTTGAAAATCTCAGGAGTCAGCCGACCGGCACTTGCGAACTGCTTTTGCTTCGGGCACCGAGCGGCAAGAAAGACTGGAGAAAATGGCTTCGGCTGCATCTTTTATACCACTGGCGCACTGATGTCAGGGAGAAGGCGACAGCAACCGACGCCGGACCAGGACTTTGGAATTCGGGCCGACTGCAGGTAGCCTGCCAGCAGGATAACCCCAACTGTAATGACTGCAACAGTGAAACATGATGATCATCATACAGGTACTATTTTCAATTTAGCAAACATTTCTGTAAAAGAACCATTTCTTGCACAATGAAGCTTTGATATAACCTTTTTTTTTTCTCCCGATGAACACACATCGCAGTTTCACAGAAAGGTACAGAATTAAAATTAAACGGTTTGCCATTTGTTGAAGATTTTAACTACACAGACTGACAAATTCAAATTCCTTCATTTCATCTTCTGATTTCTGTAGTTTTATCAGTTCACCTGAACAGTTACTTAAAGCTGCTTCTTTTCTGTCCATCCTGTTGTCATTTGAATTTATATTTTCCTCCAATACAACTTTAAACAAAGTGACATAGGTATGTGTACAACAATAAAAAAAAAACAAATATAACATTTCTTTTATTTTCATGCAGTACAAATCAAGTTTTCATTCATTCCAAGATTATAAAAAGTGCTCAATATCTGCCTTTCCTTAAAATTTCACTCCTTCTCCACTTGTATACTATTCAATGTGAATTATTCTGACAAATTCCATTTATTTCTGTTTAATTTGTTCCTTCATTTTTCTAAAGATCTTACTTACAGTTATTTTATTTCCATTACAGTATTCAGTATTTCAGATACAGTTAGTTTAAATTTTTATGTCAATTTTCTATTCATTTTTTTTTTTTTTTGCAGCCAACAGCAATAATTATTTATCCATCCATCCATTCATCTTTAAACTTACTACAGCCTTACTACATCTAGGCAAATCAAATCTTGTATCACAGCTCAGAAGAATGAAGTTCCTTAGTTAAAACCATTTGTTCCACCAAATTTCTGAAAGAGGGATTTTTTTTAAATTTGTCAATTTATTGCATCCCCCAAAATCTTTCCCATCACACCTCCGGCATTTCCTTTCTGCTTCTATAAAAATCCTCTGAAGTCTGCTTGAGGAATAAAAATACCTATGCAAACACTTCCAAGCAAAAGACCCAAACCTTCTGGACATTGTTGCATAACTGGAGCCATACAGATGTCCTCCCATTATTTCTTCGTTTACTGTCTTGTATAGTTATCATGCAATACTGTATATGCCCTACTAATGTATCCTTTTTTTAATAGCAATTTTTCTTCTAGCCACTACTAAAAACATTACTATACCTAGTCTTTCACTGAAGAAAAACCCTCTCCCTTTCTCTACACCTCATCAGCCCTTCTATGGAAGCTAGTCTCAAACTTGTTCGCAGCCTCATTCCCCTCCATTACCTTTCCGTACTGTGTAGTTATTTGCTCCCAAAACCTCAATTTCCTTGTTAACTTTCTCCAGGAAATTCCACCTCCCTCGTCTACTTTCTAAAGCCTTTTTCCAGCCATGGCTATTGGCACAATCTTCTTTCTCCACTGCTATGCTGCCTTAGTTCTGGGAATACTTTCTGCTACTTTAGGAGTATACTATTCTGCATGGTCATTATTCTCCTTAAATGATCTGCATCCAAAATCTACTCTCTTCTTACTTCTCAAACTCCCCACTCCACTTGATCATCAGCATTTTCCACTGTTTTATAACCTTCTGCTAGTGTTAAGAGAACCAACGTATCCCACTTAATGTCTACACTCTTTCTGTAACAACTACATTATGTCAACTCCTTATGATCCACAACATTTCCTCTGGTTGATAAAATGCACCTGACTTGTATCTAAAACTAAAGGGACATAAAACAGTTTCATTGTTTGCATCTTACTATCCATATCCATAAACAAGAACTTCCAGTTTCTCAATTTTTATATTCTGTTTTGTTTGGTATTCTCACATATGCTTAGCAGCTATAATAGAATCCTTTATAATCCACACAAATACTTAATTTTACCATGCCCCTATAACTACGGGTAAGGTTGAACCAACTTGTGGAGATGCAGTTTACTGCTATAGCTTTTTGTTTTATCTTCATTTATTTTACATCTTGAAAAGACCCAAAACCGTCTCAAAATATGTAACACCAACATATAAGTTTTAGAGTGCAAAATAATCTGTGAATAAAGCCAATTTGTCTTGAATACCAGTTATATCCTTAAATGTGCGTCTTCCTTTCTTTACTACTGGCTCTAAATAAAAAGGAATGGGGAAAGATGGTACCCCTGCCTTGTCCCTCTGTTCAAACACAGCTTGTAGGAGATAAGCCCTGCTTAATTCTTACCTCTGAGCCTCAATAAATCATCCTAATTAACCACATTTATTCTATTAGGAAATGTAAATTTTGCCACTGTCCTTCCCAAAATCCTAGCTACAATACTGAATGCCTTCTCTGCCTCAAGACACAAAAAAGTAGTGGCATTTTCAGCTCGCTATAGAAATGTCAGCACTCCTAATGCAGAGTGCAGACAAGCTGAAGAAAAAAAAAAAAGAACAAAAACAAAAGGAGAGCAAGTCTTGAAAACTCCTCTTCTCCTTGCTCTTCATTTTTGCCAGGAAGCAATCCCCCCAGTACATCCCAATAGGGCCAAGCCTCTCACACCCCCTGAACTTATACCAACTCTAAGATTATCCTACATCAGAGAAAAAGGAATATTCCAGACAATGACCATCTCAGACTTGTTGCATGCATGTCAGTTTTTCCGGATTTTCAGTCTGTGTTTTGGGACTTGTTCTAGTGGTTCCAGACAGTTCAAATACTTACTGGCATTTTCTTGCACCTTGGTTCCCTCAGGATCATTATTGCTCTATTAATGTTGTCAAAGATTTGCTCCCCCCGCCCACAAAAACACACATTAATATTTACCAAGTCTGACAACGCTTTTGCTATTTTCTTAACAAGTACAGATATAAACACTTCATAATCGTGGTTTAAAATTGAAATGGGTCTACATGAAGCTGGGTCTAAAAGAGGTTTACCCTATTTAGGTAACACAGCCACTAAAACACTTTTTTACCAAATATGCTACTACTTCCTGCCCCCATCTCCCATTTTTTTAATATTGTTAAACAAAATCTTCCAGATATTCCAGATTTCCACAGGAATACCATCTTTTCCTGGAGACTTCCCTGTCGATTGGTTATATATCAACGTTTTTTTTTTCATTCTTCCTATCTTAGCTATTAACTGTCAAGCCTCACTAGCATAAGTCTCCATAATATTCCCATTTGTGCCTTTTCTTGGTTTCCACATTCCTCTGCTTTATACAGATCATAACATTTCTGAAATATCTTTAACACCTCAGTAGGATCTCTGGTTATTTCTCTTGTTAAAGTACACAAATTTGGCAACCATACTTTCTACTTTCCGTTGCATAAGTCAGTGCTTTACTTATTTTAAACAGCTCTGAATACACTTGATTTATTTTTTGCCAGTAAATTAGCAGAAGCGAATTACTGCACCACCTGGACCCTTAACTGCTTTTTGCTCAACACCTGCACGGCTCTTACCCACCAGAGCTTTTTCTTCTTCATGTAGCAGATTTTTCTCTTACTTTCTTCAGATTTCTTCTTTCCGGATATCCATGCAGTGTAGTGACTAACCATTACCTGAATTTTACCCAAATTGAAAACTTTTTCACACTGGGAGAGGTCTTAGCAACCTGTTGATCAGTGTGCAGCAATCTTCAAGTCCAATTATACATAATGTTAAGCATAATAACTGCACCTAATATATTTTAACTTGGCAACATCAGCGATAAACAATCAAACAGTAACAAATGTAATGCTCCACATCAGAGCCATATTCTATTATTAAAAAAATTAAAAATTTAAGCATTTAAATTTTACTTACCCTCATGTGTCTTCTGGTTAATCTTAAAACCCATTAACCATATTACGACCATCATAACTTCCCTTAATACTAAAGCTACTAAACTACAGATATACTATTACGAGACTATGCAATATTCAAGATCATTAGAATTATTTTTAGCTACCATTCATTATATTCATGATACTCAACTTCAAAATAAGTTATTTATCTACATCAAAAATGTGAACATGACACCTAATGAAACCATAATGAAATTCATAACTTCAACCAATAACTTGCATTAACTCTAAATGCAATCAAAACAAGCATTGACATTTAATTTCATTACCAAATATCCCCATGTATAAAACAAGTAACATACCTTAAAAAGTACTATAAATAAGAGAGTTAATCTTATGAAGTCATTCAACAAGCATTAATTCATTTAAGTATTTGCACAACTGTTAACGAATAACACTACACATTAAAATTAATTTAGCAATAGAGTTCCTCTAAACACCTACTCCCTCATATGTCTATGCTACTAAGTAAGGCACAAGAAAAAAGTAATAAGCTCAGCTAATACGTTGCAATGACTCAATAAGTAAATCAGGACATCTGTTTGCAACTCATCTCTCCCTTTACAAATACTGATATTTACCCATGACAAAAACACTCTGTATTAGAAAGCATTTTAGTTGCTTTTCTAAAGCAAAGGACTTATGATGCCACCAAATGTATCTACAAAGTACCAGTCAGCATCATTAAATAATGGAAAAATCAGAAAACAATCTATTCAATCTACTTTTGATATTGTAAAAATCATGCAATACATACAACTGATGATGAAAGTTGCTTCTTCAAAGGCAAAGAGCTGTCCTTGTCCTTTAAACCGGTCCACACTCAGCCAAACTGACTCTATGCAAGGTTTAATTGACAAAAGCTACAATTTCACTCTAAGTACCCATTTGTCATCTAAACTCAAAGACTCCTGAATTGTAAAAAAAAAAATTTAAGCAGCTTCTCCTTAAGAAACCTTTACATAAGCACACAGTAATAGGTGAAACAAACATCCTACATTCTTTTCAAACCAACAGTCCAAAACAAGAACAAGTGCAACAGCTTGCCTATGCACTATAAGACATTGCAAAATATGAGCACTGTTGGACTGAAGATAATTTTACCTTAATTTTAGCATAATAATGCTTAGTGAGGGAGTTTCACTCCTTTGCAGCAAGTCTCTCTCTCCTTGACTTTGTGGTGTGGAAAAGTACAGTTTTGTACCTACCATAAATGTAGAGGTTCGAGTGTACACCCTGCTGCAGTCATCACACTTGGGTTATCCTGTCGTCAGGCGGTCCCGTAGTCAGCCTGAATTCCAAAGTCTTGGTCCGGCATCGGTTGCTGTCGCTTCTTCCCTGACGTCAGTGCGCCAGGGGTATATAAGAGGCATCAGACGCCATTTTCTTCAGTTTTTCTTGCCCCAGATGTCAGGTGCCCCCCCCAAAAGGTGGTCAGTAGATAGTACCAATAATAAAAGTTTAGCACAAACAAAACATCCCTCCAGCTATAAGCAAATACACCACAAAGGTTGCACCAGATTTTAAGGTACTGAAAGGTTTTAGGTCAGATGGGATGGAGGGAGGGTAACCTGGACTGCAGCAGGGTATACACTCTAACAACTACATTTATGGCAGGTACAAAACTGTACTATGTTCATCGTGTTACCCTGCTGCAGTCATCACACTTGGGTAGAATCCCAAAGCTAAGGATGGGAGGTGGAGTCAAACAGGGTTAGAGGAGGCTAAAAGGCCCTGCAAAACTGCAGTGGCGAAGCCAGCTCTAGTCTTAGAGTAAAGAGGTAAGTGATAGTCTTTGGTGAAGGTGTGTACTGAACTCCAAGTTGCAGCTTCCAGAATATCCTTGGTTGGCACCCCCCCCCTGAGGAAGTCTGTAGATGTAGCTGCTGCCCTGGTAGAGTGGAGCCTTATGCTAGCAGGAACTGGTTTTCCATGGTGGGTGCAGCAAAAACGTATGCAATGTCCTATCCATTTGGAAATGGTCTGTTTTGAGATAGCCCTTCCTTGTGATGCTGTAGCATAGGATACAAAAAGCTGGTCAGATTTTCTGAAAACCTTAGTTTTATCCAAGTAGTAACGTAGCTGTCTGTGAATGTCCAAGGAATGCAGGAGTCTTTCTCCTTTGTTCTGTGGATTTGGAAAGAAGGTGGGTAAATGGATGGTTTGATTTAGAGCCACACTGGATACCACCTTAGGCATAAAGGAGGGGTTAGTTCGTAGAGAAACTCTGTCTTGATGAAAAATGAGGAAAGGCTCTACTGCCATTAGTGCCTGTAGCTCTGAGACTCTTCTGGCTGAAGTAATTGCTAGCAGCAGGGCAGTCTTCCATGATATAAACTTTAAGTCAGCTGAGAAAGCTGGTTCAAAAGGAGGTAGCTTAAGTTTTTCCAGAACAAAATTTAGGTCCCAAGTTGGTGTTGGTGCTCTCCTGGGAGGCCTAATGTTTTTGGCCCTCTGAGAAACTGCCTTAGAAGCGAATGTGAAAATAAGGGAGGATCCGTGTTGTAGTGAGCTGAAATAGCTGAGGCGTGGATTTTAACAGATGAAAAAGAAAGCCCTTTGTGTAACATCTCAGTTAAATATTGTAGAATCTGAGGTATGTCCAGCTGAAGGGTATTTTGGCCTTTAGCTTGGTTCCAGGTGCAAAACCTTTTCCATTTGTCTGAGTAGGCTTTCCTGGTGCTGGGCCTCCTGGCTTCCAGAACATCCATAACAGCTTGTGAAAGAGGAGCTGGCTGGTTGCTTAGGTGATTTGCCATGCAGCCAAATTTAAGGTTTTGAGCTGGCTGTGTAGAATCCGACTGTCTTGCTGTGTGAGCAGATGAGTAATTTGTGGTAAAATCCATGGTGGGCCCTGGGCCATATTCCTTAATAGTGGGTACCAGTGCTGGCGTGGCCAGTCTGGGGCAATGAGTATCATTCGGGGTCTCTCCATCCTGACTTTCAGCAGCACCTTTGTGAGAAGGGGAAATGGAGGGAAGGCATATACTGTCAGCATTTTCCAACTGAATGAGAGTGCGTCCACTTTCCAAGCTTGATGGTGAAATGTCCTTGTACAAAATTTTGTTAGCTGATAGTTTTGGGGGCTGACAAACAGGTCTATGTCTGGGTGCCCCCATTTTTGAGTTATCATTGCAAATACTGCTGGATCCAGTTTCCACTCGTGGGGATCCATGATGTTTCTGCTTAGGCCGTCTGCCAATGTGTTCTTTTCCTGGCAGGAATTGAGCTTTTAATTGAACTTGGTAAGCCAGTGCTGTGTTCCACAGATCATTGCTTGCCTGCATAGAGGGTAGGAGCGTGTACCCCCTTGTTTGTTTATGTAGCACATTACTGTGGTGTTGTCTGTCCTTATTGTAAGCTGTCCTGGATGCAAGAGGTCCTTGAAGGCTGTCAGGGCATTCTGTACAGCTAGCATCTCTTTTTGATTGATGTGCAGATTCCTTTGATCTGCAGTCCATATGTCTTGAACGCACCGTCCTGCCATGTGTGCCTCCCAGGCGTAGTCCAATGCATCTGTTGTCATAGCTTGCCTGGCTGGGGGTAAGGTGAAAGGCTGACCCTTGTTGAGGTGACATGCCTGTGACCACCATAGAAACTCCTGTTGAAGGCAGGGAATGAGATTTATCATTGTTTCCAAGCTGTGGCTGTGTTGAGTCCGTACTCTTTTTAGGTACCATTGTAATTTCCTCATATGCAGTTTTGCAAATGGTATTAGTAGTATGCAAGATGCCATGAAGCCCAAGGCCTGCAGAATTTTTCATGCAGGGAGTTGGGTCTTTGTTGCCATTGTTTTGAAGTATTGAGTTAGTTGTAGTTGTTTGTCTGGCGTCAGATAAGCCATCTGGGCCGTTTTATTCAAGCTGGCACCCAGGAATGTCATATTTTGTGAGGGCACTAGTTTTGATTTCTTTTCATTTACTGTGTACCCTAGGCAACTTAGAAGGGATTCACATCTAGATCAAGGGAGGTCATTGTCCCCCTGTACTCATCACTCATTAGACCTATGATTGAGTACAATGCCCCATTCGGAATGTATCTGACCCGACACCTGCAGCAGCTGGAAAGGCCCCAAAAGTTCCTCACCAAAAGGATAAAGGGTCTCAAAAATATGTCTTATGCTGCCCGACTGAAAGAACTCCAGCTCTATTCAGTCTCATACCTCTTGCTCAGAGGTGACCTGTGCCTGACATATAAGGCCATGTCAAACCCTGATTTGATTCACCTCAAAAAATCTAGATCCCTCAGAACCACAAGGGCGGGAGACTTAAACCTTGACACGGTTATTAATAGAACGTGCTGGAGGGACAGATTCATCACCCAGAGACTCCCTATGCTGTGGAACAAAATCCCGGTACATGTGAGGCACAGCACCTCGCTGGCCAAGTTCAAGAGGAATCTTGACCAATGGATGGGGGATCGCAGATATACCCCAGGGATTACTTCAGTGTCACTGCTTGACAGAGGCACAGCAAAATAATAGGCATAGTTTTATTCAAACTAAAGGGGTGGCGAAAGCCAAATAACTATGGGCTAGGCTTATAAATGCCCTTGGGCAGATAGCCTAGTATGAACCTATGAACCTATGAACAAAAGCCAGATGTTGTAAGAGAATGTCCTTGCTTTCTGCTTGGATGAGGCAGTCGTCCAGGTATGGGTATATTTGAATTCCTCTTCATCTGCAGTATGCAATTACTGGTGCCAGGCATTTTGTAAAGACCCTGGGCGCAGTAGATAAGCCAAAGGGCAGTGCAGAGAATTGGTAATGGGTTGAACCTGCAATGAAACGGAGGTATCTTCTGCAATTTTGCCTGATAAGGACATGCAGGTATGCCTCCTTGAGGTCCACCGTTACTAGCCAAGCTTTCTTGCCCAACATGGGAAGAAGCTGCTGTAGTGTTAGCATCTTTAATTTGGGTACTTGCAAGAAAGTGTTTAGAATTGAAAGGTCCAGAATGGGTCTCCAAGCATTGTCCTTTCTGGGGACTAGAAAGAGCCTTGAGTAAGATCCTTGGCCTTGCTCCTGTGTATGTACCAGTTGAATGGCTCTCATGTCCATGAAAGCTGTAATTTGTTTTTGCGCCTCTGCCCATTGATTTTGTGGCAGGTTTGGCATTCCTTTTATCCTTGGCAAGGTGTGGAAATGGAATCTGTATCCTTGTGAGATAATGTCTAGGACCCATTTGTCCTTTGTGACGATGCACCAGTTGTCTGCAAAACGTGCTAATTTTCCTCCCAAGGGAGCTAGCTGCCAAGAGAGTTTTGCTTGGCAGTTTGAGGTTTAAGTCATTGTGTTTGCCTTCTAGTAGTTTGGGACCTGTCTTCTCCTCCCTTCTGTGTTGCAGTGCCCCATTGTCGAGGTTTGTAAGGGATTTGTGCTTGTCCTCTGCCCCTTGGGCGCCTGTATTTACTCCTCTGTGGTCTGTCAGAAGCTGGAAAGGACCAATTTTTTGTTGGCCAATTTCTGCTGAAGCATGGGGGCTGTACCAGTAAGAAATCTTTGACCATCTGCATAGATTTTACCTTATCCTCCATTTTCTTTAAAACCTCTTCTGCTTTAACCCCAAATAAGACATCCTGCTGTAAGGGGGCATCTAGTAACTTTGCTTTAACATGATCAGGCAGAGTTTTTTCCTTTAACCAAGCATGCCTACGTATAACAGACCCAGTAACAGCTGCTCTACAGGAAGCTTCCAAGGAATCAAATCCACATTGTAAAGTATGTTTGCCCACCTGTTCAGCTGCATGCAACAGATCCTGCATTTCCTTGAATTCAGACTGTTGAGGGTGCGTGCTCGTCTTTTGTTTCATTTGAGACATTAGGAATTGCTGGTATTTAAGCATGTGAAATTGACAATTTAATGCTCTCATAGCTAGAGCAGCTGAGGTGTAAACCTTCTTCCCACACCTATCTAGTGCTCTGGAGTCCCTTTCAGAGGATACAGGATTTTTAGCCATAAAAGCCTTAGCCCCTTTGGGACCCTTGGAGATTGTCTCTGGATCAGCAACAGGGCTTTTGTAAAGGAATTTGTGTGGGTCAGGCACTCTATAGAATCTATCTGGTTTGGCTGGAGCAGGAGGCAGAGAATCTGGATTTAGACTAGATTCTAAGTAATCATCATCCACAATGTCTAAAACTGGGGGGATAGCAAGTGGTCTGAGCTGGGGGAGTAAAAGAAAGAAACTCTCTGAGCCTTTTCTTTGAGTCGGAGTAGTCCTGACCTTCCCAGTGGAAATGTTCCGTCATGGTATGTAAGGTTTCCCCAAAGGAATAGTCTTCAGGGGGAGAAGCTGAGGGAATGGAATCTTCAGCATCAGAATCTTCATAAGGGGGAAATGAGTAATTCTGCTCCCCAGAGGAGCCTGAGGAAATAGACACTTGATCAGAGGAGGCATAATCCTCCTCTTGTCTAGGCCTTTTGTCGGGGGGGGGGGGTGTTGGGAACCCCTGATTAAAGAAATCAAATCTTCAGCCATTTTAAGCATCTGTTTCTTAGGCATGGGACCTTGAACTGGAGACTGAAGTGCAGTCTTTTTTGGTTTTAGAGGAGTCTTAAGCTTAGCATAAGACTTTATGGTGAGAGTAGTCTGTCTGAAGACACCTTCTGAAACCGAAGGTGTTTCTACAGCACCGGCTTCTCCTTCTGCAATGTCGTCGGTAGGACCTAAAGAAAATGGCTGCGTCGGCCTAGAACTCTCTGCTAGAGAATCCGAAGCGGTCTGGGATTTCAATTCTGCGGTAGCCAGGGGCTGCGTAAGCGCCTCACTGAAAACCGGAGAACCGGCGACCGGCCCAGCCGAGGCCTCTGAGTCTAGCTTGGATCTAGGCTGCCTGTCTTTATCTTTGCGTTTTTTATGCACACCGGTAGTCAGTTGCTCCGACGGCATAGTGTAATTAAATTTCCTACCGAAGTAGTCTCGTGTGAAATCAAAGCGTCGCTTTATAGTTCGCTTATTGAACCTAACACAAAACTGACAACCAGTGACGTCGTGGTCTGGGCCTAGGCAAGGTATACAATAAGAATGAAAGTCCTTGTGAGGTATTTGCTTCCCACAAGAAATGCAATTGTTAACTTTTTCTGACATCGGACTGAGGCAAGAAAAGGTTCCCCAATGGGGTACTTCGCTTTGAAGACATCGGACTGAAACTCGATTCGAAAATCTCAGGTGTCAGCCTACCGGCACTTGCGAACTGCTTCTGCTTCGGGCACCGCGCAGCAAGAAAGACTAAAGAAAATGGTGTTGGATGCCTCTTATATACCCCTGGCGCACTGACGTCAGGGAAGAAGCGACAGCAACCGACGCCAGACCAAGACTTTGGAATTCAGGCCAACTGCGGGACCGCCTGACGACAGAATAACCCAAGTGTGATGACTGCAGCAGGGCAACACGATGAACATCCAGAAGTTATTAATCACAACATTTTGTGTTTGCTGCAACAAGCCCTCAGCTGAATAGCGGGCATGAGATGGTGTTCAAGTACAAAAGCCGTTTTAAAATCTGAGAAGGAAACTTGCCCATAACAAGCAGGAATCTATGGCTGTTTTACCAGCACTTACTAAAAGAAACTAACAATAATTTAAACAAAATACATTAAGGCATTAATTAGCATATAGATTCTTCCTCTTTCAGCTTTTCCCAGTTAGGGGTCACCACAGCAGATCACCTGTCCGCTCATAATTGGCAGTGGAGTTTTACGGTGTCGGGTTGTCAGCCCGGCGCCCAACCTACCACAGAAGGCACACACTCATGCCTAGGGCCAGTTTAGAGTGTCCAATCCACCTACAGCATGTCTTTGGGATGTGGGAGGAAGCCGGAGCACCTGCTGGAAACCCACGAGACCACAGGGAGGACATGCAGACTCCACACACAAGGCACCCCAGCCGAGGATTGAACCAGAGAACCTCTTGCTGTGAGGTGGCAATGTTAACCGCTGCACCACCGCGGCTGCGGTGTATGTCCTGATTTACGATTTCATTCTGCAACACTATAAACTTCAAAAAATCTAAGTTGTTATAAAAAATCATTTATAATTTAAAGATATATATTTAATATTTTAACTGTTTACTAATATGTGAAATACATATTGTTAAACAGTAGCTGACCTTTACTTGAACTAAAATCATTCTGAATAAAAGAAAACCCATTATTATATGTAACAAGTAAGCCACTTTCATATCAAAATAAAATACTTTGATATTTCTAATTACAAGTTAAAACTCAGTTTTCAAATGTCCATAGTATGCTGTAACCTGCAACAATTATTAGAAAGATATTGATCTTACTTGAAAGTGACTATTTTTAGATTTGTCAGATGCCTCCGTAGACAACCAAATGTTCCTCTCTTGTTATTTTTTCACTAGTGAAAAACTCAGATCCATTTCCTCACTGCTTGGAATCAAGCGGTTTGCCTGAATACAAGCAACAGCTTCATCTAAGGTGTCTAATGCTTTACAATGTCATTTTGTAGTACAGTACAGATGTGTAAGGGTGGTGCGTGGTATAGTGGTTAAAGTTGTAGCCTCACAGTAAGAGGTTCTCCAGTTCAATTCTCACCTGGGATGCCTTTTGTGCAGAGTCTGCATGCCTTCCCAACTTTCCGTGGATTTCCTCCAGCTGTTCTGGTTTCCTCCCACATTCCAAAGACATACAGTAGGTGGAGGACAGGACACTCTAAACAGACCCTAGATGGGAATATGTGTGTGAGAATGTGTGTGGTGCACCCTCCATGGAGGGTTGAGCCTTGGGTAGCAACCAGAGCACATAATACCCGTAACTGCTACAGAAACGAGTGCTGAAAGGTGCTTATTGCCAGATACACCACATGGTGCGTAAACATGAGAGAGAGAGATAGTTGTGCAAGTCCTACTTACCTTAAGTAGTACATGCTTATAGAACAACCTGTCTTATTGGCATTCAGGTACTAGTGCCTTGCTACTCCTCCTCTGGCTGTCTACTAAAGCTTACGAGTCCCTTCCACTGTCTGTGTGTGGGTGGGAGGAACCAATCACCTGGCAGTACAGAGACTACTTTACACACCCACAGACAAGACCCTTTCATTCTATAAATGGTTCATCTTCCAGGCCCCCATTTGCAAATGTTTCATCTCCTAAGTCCCTGCTTATATTTAAGGGCATCAGGACTTGGCAAGAGACTTGGGATGCATTGCTAAAAAGGTCCCAGTGATCATTAGCCTAGTACACACTTGTGAACCTATGTGTTATGTTCTACTAACACACTGTCTTACCGGCATTTGGGTAGATTCCAAAAGCCTACCCAATCTGGGAGGAAGAAGGATAAGGATCCAGAAGCCCCTGGAGTATGGTCCTAGCGGGGCTTTCTCTGGATCTAGAAAAAGTATCCAGCTTATAATGCTTTGTAAAGTTATAGACAGAGGACCTAGTTACTGCCTCTAGAATACTTAAGCGTCCACTCCTTTCGAATACACCACTGAAGAGGGGACCCTGGTGGAATGCACCTTTACCTTGCTGGATTTGACTTGCCATAGTGGGTATAACAAAAATACAATATCAGAGGGCAACCAATGTGCAATGGTTTACTTAGGGACAGGTTGACCTTTCTTTGACTCTGTGTAGGAAATGAAAAGCTTTTCAGTCTTCCTGAAGGGTTTTGTTTTGTCAAGGTAGTACCTGAGCTGCCAGTGCACATCCAAAGTATTAAGTGTCCTCTCTCCCTTATTCGGAGGTTCTGGGAAGAACAAGGGAGGATGACAGTGATCAAGAGTGAATTCTTTGTGTTTTACTGGTAAGCAGTACATATATGTATATAGTTTATTGAATGATTTAATATTTTTCTCAACTTTTTTGCTGATCATATATATATGTGTGTGTGTATATATATATATATATATATATATATATATATATATATATATATATATATATATATATATATATATACTATCCTTTCACTCTGTTGCATATCTAACTATTTTTGTTTTCTGATCTGATATGTTTGTTCTTGGCACTGAACTCAATGGACATGTTATTTAAGAAATTTCAATAGAGAGATTGTTAAAAAAACAGTTAATTCTGTGACCACATTCAGCATGAAAGAAGGCTAGTGCATAACGCAACAGCATCCCTGTGGAAAATGAGGTAAGGTTGTCCCATCATGAGAGCTTGCAGCTCAGATGCTCACCTTGCAGAAGTCAGAGCAACATTAAGAGCCTCAGGTCAGCCTGGGTAGCGTGTTCGAAAGGTGGCAAGGGCAATTTTTTTCCAGGGCATGGCTGAGATCCCACAAAGGAGTTTGCTTGTGAGGGGGTCTCATATGCAATATTTCTTTCATGAACTGTTCTACCAAAAGAAAAGAAAAAGAAAGAGGGGGGGGGTCCATTGGCAGACAAGCAAAAATCGCTGCTAAATGCAGCTTGAAGGAAGCATACAATAAGCCATACTGAAGTAGCTCTTACAAATATTCCAAGACCTGGGGAAAGTTAACCTCAGGGGACCACCGTCTTCTCCCATTTAGGCACAACTAAGTAAACCTCATGGATTTGTAAACATAAGCTTTTCTAGTAGCAGCTTTTCTGGCCTCCTTTAACACCCGCTTCATATCATGAAACAAGCACCTAAGCAGAGTCAAGAATGAAAAATCCAAGCTGTACACTGTAATTGCTCCAAACTGAGGTGCACCAGTCGCCCGGTGACTGTGTGAGCAAAGCCAGAGTGCAAGTATGTGGTAATTGTCCCTGGCCAATACCATTAGAAGGGAGAACCAAGACTGCCTGAGCCAGTAGGGGAGTCACCATAATGATCTTTGGAATTTTTTCACAAGGTATTTCTGAAGATTCAGTGGAAAGGGTGGAAACGCATACAGGAGCATTCTATTCCAAGGGAATGAGAATGCATCAAGCACTCCAAGTATGGCTGGAAGTATGTCTAGAACAGAATTTCTCCAACTGTGTTATGAAAGCAGGTGAACAAATCTATTTGAGGCATTCCCCTCATCTGGACTAGAGCTTGGAATATCTCTGCCTGTGTGGGTCTGCCCAAGATCTGTTTAGTCTGTCTGCCAGGATGCATAATGCCTGAAGTCAGAGAATGTTGTACAACCAGCTACCAGGGCATCACTGCCAAGTGACAGAGAGGACATGAGCTTGTACCCCCTTGTTTGCGGACATGCCACATCAATGTGGTGTTGTCCATAACCACCAGAAAAGGATCCAGAGTCCATAGATGGTGAAGTACTTTCAAGACATGGATCACTGACAACATTTACTTGATACTGATGCATGTCCAGGCATCCCTGAGCCTCCAACTAGCCTACACTTGCACTCCCATTGACAGCCCTTCAAGTGAAGTCAAAAGAATCTTTCTGAACAGACTGCACTGGAAGAAAAGAAGCCCTGGATTGATACTGAGCTGTGCTCTCCACTACTGTAACTCTTGTTTGATGAAGGCCAGCAACAGCAACTGGGACTCTAGAGAATGTAGGTGTGGCTCCAACAACTTTGCACAAACCAATGAATATTCCTCATGTGGATGTAGGCCAGTAGTATCAGGAGAATCATGGAAGCTATCACTCCTAAATTTGTTAGGAATTAAAGGTGACATTTCTCCTGGAGAATTCCTGAAACATCGTCTGGTAGGACAGGAAGTTGTCTTTGGAAAGAAAGAACATTCTTATGTCAGTGTTGATTAATTACCCCAGGAAGAGGAGTCTTTGCAAGGGTGTCAGACTAGTCATACTATCTCAGTACATTTTATATACATGTATATACACATACATGTGGGGGCCTACAACTGCTCAACAATTCAAAATGTCAAAAAGAAAATCAGCTTATTGAACGAACTGGATCTTTTGTGTGCAAGACAGCAGTATAAGGGTCTATATTAGATGATCGATCTTCCAAAAGTTCGACCGTCATATGGTCGACACCATATGATCGAACTTTTAAAAGTACGAACATCTAATAAAAAATAAATAAACTACACAAATAACCTACCTGAACATTTTAAGCAGGGGAGCAAGCCACCCTGCACCCCCCACGTAGGGTGCTGCACCCCTCCCCCCTTCTTTAAATATACCAACTCCAAGATCGCACTACAATGCAGAAAAGGGAAATCTTCCACTTCAGCACTGTACGGAGATCTCCTTTAAAACATTCAAACTTTCAAAAGTTCGATCATATGGTGTGCGTCAACCATATGACAGTTGAACTTTTGGAAGTTCGATCACCTAATATACACCCCAGTATAATGTGAGATCAGGATATTTGCCATTTCCCTACTGTCTCAGAGTTGCTACATAATTTATAAGGTATATGGAGGGTACAGTGGGGCTTGCTCCCTGGGGGAAAAAAAAGCAGGTTTTTCTCCACCCCCCAGGCACATCGACTTGTCATGCTCAAATCAGTTGCCATTCTACATTTTGCCTATTTACGCAAATAAATATAGGTTCATAGGTTCGTACTGGGCTATCTGCCCTAGGGCATTTATAAGCCTAGCCAGAGTGTGTGTGGCTTTCGCCACCCCTTGGGATGAGAATACTACGCCCATTTAGGATTTAGTTTACTGTGCCTCTGTCTAGTAGTGACACAGAGATGACCCTCGGGATAAACCTACGATCTCCCATCCACTCGTCAAGATTTCTCTTGAAGAGAGTTAGTGAGGGGCTCTGCCTAACATGGACTGGGATTCTGTTCCAGAGTGTAGGGAGCCTTTGGGTTATGAATCTGTCCCTCCAGCACGTCCTATTTATTTCTGTGTTGAGGTTCAAATCTCTTGCTCTCGTGACTCTGATGGATTTGGATTTTCTGAGGAGGAGCATATCCATTAATTCCGGAATGGACATGGCCTTGTACGTCAGGCATAGATCACCTCTGAGTAGGCGGTAAGCGACTGAATAGAGCTGGAGTTTCTTCAGCCGGGCAGCATATGACATATGTTTGAGACCCTTTATCCTCTTTGTGAGGAACTTTTGGGGTCTTTCCAACTGCTGCAGGTGTCGGGTAAGATACACCCCAAATGGGGCAATGTACTCAATCATGGGCCTGATAAGAGAAGAGTACAGGTGCACAATGACCTATCTTGATCTAGATGTGAATCCCTTCATGATAAGGTGGGCAATACAGAAGGTCTTCCTAACCACCTTGGCAATGTGAGTGTCAAATGAGAGGTTACTGTCAACTTGGGTCCCTAGGTCCCTGATTACCTCTTCCGTACTTAATGGATTACCACCTATGTGGTAATTTGTGGGTACCTTGTTTTTCCAAAAGGGTATGACTATACATATTTTGGCGTTCAGTTTAAGGCCATGGCTCTGGCACCAATTATCCGTTTCTATGAGGCCTCTCTTAAGGATGCTTGTGTCCGCTGGAGTATCAATTATGGCGCCCAGTTTGCAGTCATCTGCGAACTTTGTCAGCCACAATCCTCCTGTTTGCTTGCACCTCGGAAAAATAAATGCCAAACAAGAGGGGTCCCAGGAATGAGCCCTGTGGGACACCGCTTGTGACTGGCTTAGAGTCTGACATGGCTCCAGCAATTCTGACCTTGTGGGTTCTGTCCTTCAGCCAGTTTGCAACCCATCTTGTGACATATGGGTTTACATTTAAGCTGGTGAGTTTGTCTATGATGCCCGAGTGGGGTATTGTGTCGAAGGCTTTTGCGAGGTCAAGGTAGGCTGTGTGAACTGCCTTACCCTCATCAATGGCCTTAGTGACCGTTTCAAAAAAGTCGACCAAGTTCAAAAGGCAGGATCTGCCCTTGACAAAGCCAAACTGGGTAGGATCCAATGTATTATATATATATATATATATATATATATATATATATATATATATATATATATATATATATATATATATATATACGCGCACACACACACACTTTCTAATTTAAAAGGGGATGCTGGATACTGGATTAAACAGTTTTAATGGTGAAGTGATCTGCATATGTCATGTGGTATACAATTTCTCTACAATAGTCTCTGTTCAAATATACACCTCAGTGAGGACAGACAAAATCTGGTGTGCCTCCGTCTTATTTACTTGACATGCAGATACTACACTTAGTAGAGACCGAGTGTACAGTGGTGGCATAAAAAGCAAAGGATAAGCACCTACCAACCAGTGTGTGTACAAGAGAAATAAGGTACTTGAGTAGAAGCAAGGACAAGTCTTACTCTGAAAATGAGTGAACTCCATTCATCAATGGCTGCTTCAGTCAAGAACTAACTAAAGTTCCCCCTGATGTTTGCCTGGATGATGATCCCACTCAGAGGCTCTCAGGCAACAGGTAGAAATTCACTTCACAGAAAACAATGCAAGTACAGTACCTCTGTGGAGGAAAATAAAGATGTACAAGAAGGGCAAGATCAGACATGACACTTTTTTCAGAAAAACAGAAAATAAAAAGACAAAAACAAAACTTCTGATAATGTACGGCATTTAAACAACTGGGAATAATTCACACATCTACATTCATAAGGTTAAATCTAAGGCATGGAAGAGACCTGTAGAACAAGTGGAAAGTTTGTCAAATAAAGTTCATTTTTTAAACTTGACTGATTTCTCAATACCCCCAAAATATTTTAAGTAACCACTTCACTTATAAGTGAGCTGCAAACCCTTAAATCTTGTTTTTTTCTGACAAAACTACTGTTACTTCTGGTCAAGGAATGACAAAGTACGTTCAACACTCCAACCTAATTTAGAAGCGTGTGGCCCTCATAACTTGGGGAGCTGAGAGCAACTGTAGACTGACACCACAGCAGAAAGTGCGGCAGAGCAGAAGAACTTAGTTACAACACTACTGCCTGAATCACTCTCTACAAGGACAGAAAGCCTTACCTTCATCTCAACAACTGTCTGCAGGGCTTTCGTCTTTGCTGTATCTGGGACACTTTCGAGCCTGCGATGTAGCTCCTGGGGAAGCAAACAAGGAAATAAATTAACTAAAGGACATGGGCACAAATTCATACTTAAAGCTACAAAAAAAAGGTACAATCCCTTTCTCAATTTTCCAGTCATTCATTCTGTTAACACTCCTTTTTCACAGGTAAATCATTCCAGCATTCTCTCAAGAGAAGAATACATTAAAAAGTATGCAAGCTTATGCAGTCTACAGTCAAAGCCAGAATAGTTTAGATACAGGTTAGTTTTGAAGATGTGAAACAAAACCAGTTACTGCCTGATGTTCAAAACGGACATTTTAATGTAACAAAATTAAGCCACCTTTTTACTACCTAGTATGACAAAGTTGTAGCTCTTTTTATGCTGTCATACAAAAGAAAAATATATCCTGGACCTGGAGCAGATCAGCCAAGTGAGGATAATTTAAACTAGTGAACATCTGCCTGTTGTCAGTAAAACCTTTTTCCATTTTTTTTAAATGTATTTATTTATTGGTAAAACAACTTAGCAAAGCTACATAAACTTCTAGAGTTTGAAAACAAATCTATTAACCCTTTGGAGTAGATTCATTGAAATACAACTGCTAGTGCTGTCTACAACCTTAATGACCTATGCATGCTTTTCCACTCAAAAAACTGAGTGGTCTGTGCTGCCTAAAATGCAATGTGCAGCAAATACTTAAGTACATCGGTCAGTGCCATAACAAATAAAGGTAAATATGTGGAAAACTGAATTGTATAATGTACAAAACAAAATCCATCCACAACCCCTTTCCCATTCTAGATGATTGTCACTGTTGAAGTGAACCCCTGACACTATGTACAAAAGAAAAGATTACAGAAAAACTGTACTGTATGAAAGGAAAACACTAATAAACTGATGGCTACTATAAGGTCAGCCAAAATCACTTGTTCAACTTTTAACACAGAAAACATTTAAACTGCAATCCATGAAGCTGCATTAGAAAGCAATAATCAATTTCAGTGGTGAGCTATGCTGATCCACGATCAGCAATCCCCTCATTTCAATCTTAATCTACTTAACACTAAGAATAGTTGTTCAACCTTCTGGGTCATGCATGCCAGAGTAAGAAAAAATATCAAAACATTTCCCAATAAACTAAAACTACAGCCTCCAACAAGCAAGTCATCTGGTCCCTAGTGGAAATTACAGGATATAAAAGATTTGATTCATAACTTCTCCTTTTTATAACAATGTTCTGCAAGTCTGTCTCGGACCTATACATGGGTATATGCTGAAGCTAGAACTTCATTTGACTGAAAGGTGTTTTAATAAGTTCTATGGGTGAAGAAATGACGGATGTAAATATTTGTACTTCCACTCTATTTACATTCCATTACACACTTCTTTTTGCATAGCAACTTTTTACTTCTCAGTGGGGATGGTGTGTGAGGGGCAACATGAAAATTCCTTCCTAAAATGTGAGCATTACTATTTCAACTTGTGTATATTAAAAGAACACAGCAAAAGTAGTACAGTCTCACTTGTTTATATTTATACCAATCAAATCTATAAATTAAATGAGTTATACACACACACCCACACACCCATATATGTGTGAGTGTAGGGAACTGGATTGAAAGACCAGCTAAGCACATACAGACATGTTCTGTGCATGCTCCGGGAATTATTCCGATGTGGATTAAACCAAAGTGTTTTTGCAGGAGGGAAAGCCCCTCTCACCCTCCGTTAATTATATATACCAGCTCCCAGATTGTATAACCCCCCAGGGAAAGGGAAACTTTGTCCAACAGGTGTTGAAGTACTTGTACTGTCAAACCAGTGCCCTCAAAACACAGACACAGACACACACAGACACAGACACACACAGACACAGACACACACAGACACAGACACACACAGACACAGACACACACAGACACAGACACACACACAGACACACACAGACACACACACACAGACACACACACACACACACACACACACAGACACACACACACAGACACACACAGACACACACAGACACACAGACACACACAGACACACACAGACACACAGACACACACACACACACAGACACACACACACACACACACAGACACACACAGACACACAGACACACACAGACACACACACAGACACACACAGACACACACAGACACACACAGACACACACACAGACACACACACAGACACACACACAGACACACAGACACTTTACTGGAGTCTTGTACATCACCAGAATGATTTCTGATGCATCCTTCAAAAAAAAAAAAAAATTACACTGATGGTGGATTTCCTCAGAACACATAAGGTGACAGAAATGGGAATGAAAGATTTGTACCTTTCACTTCTGCTGTTAGTGAACATCACTAATGTTGGCTTAGCGGCAATCAGATGATAGTAATGTAAGGGAATTTGTCCTTTTCCTCACTGCTGCATGATCCTGGAGTTAGTATACTTGCAGACTGTGTGTGGGGGGGGGGTGTACAGGATTGCTCTCCACCTTACAAAAACACGTGTGTGTTCCTCTTCTAACATCAAACATTAAATGGTTTGCAACCAATGTATTAAACCTCAGTGCAATGTAAATGGTAGTTATTTACTTACCATCCATTCACGTCTTTCTGATATAACTGACAGGTCCCTGAGCTGCTTGTCAGATCTGAGCTGGCAAAGCTAATGTTCAGCCTTAAACCCCTTTAAAAAATATTCTCCTATTACGTCCTTGTCTGTGGAAATGCCAAGATAGACTTTGTTGCCAACTACTGAAGACAGACTTCATATCAGTCAATAGAATAAATGGAAATGTCCTTTGGGTCCTCCAAAGTGGTAGTCTAGAAAGTGACAGAAGACAGGTTGTCATACTGGATGGACATGAATATAAAGATACAGTATTATGGTACTGCAAAACTACCATAGCATTTTCATTCTGTCCGTGTGTCTGATCTGACAGATAGGTCTGAATCCCCAGTTACAGGACACCTGGGTGGTATCATGACAAGAGATATTTGAAGACAGTGGCTGCAAATGAAGCCCTAGACCTCAAAATGGCTTTAAACTTGTAATGTTTAGCAAAGGTGGGTAATGAAGACCTTGCTGCTGTTGCACAAATCTCATCAGCTGAAGGGTTTCTAAAGAATGCTGCTGAAGTGCCACAGATGTGGTAAAACAGGAATTAGGTTTGCATGGAAATGGGTGATTGCAAAATGAGTAAACATACGAAATACAATCAGAAAGCCACATAGAAAGGGCAATTTCAGGCACTCGTGACCCAAGTTTATTCACTGAAAATAAAACAAGAGTTGTAAATCCTAAATGATTTTTTCCTGTGAAGATGGAATCTAAACTGCCTATATACATCCAGGGTATGCAAGGTGTATTCATCTTTATTTGAATGACTTGGAAAAAGACTGGTAAGTGAACTGGCTGATTTATGTTTGGATCAGAAGCCATCTTGGGAAGAAAAGAAGAGTTAATGTATAAGGACAGGGACACACTGTCCTTGTGAACAACTAAATAAGAAACTATAGAAGATCGGGCCTGTAACTCAGGTACTATTCTGACAGAAGCAACAGCAACCAAGAACAAAGCTTTCCAGGAAAGAAACTTCAAGTTAGCAGAGGTTGCTGGCTGAAATGGTGACTTTTTTTTTTAACACTACTGATATGAAATAGATTCCATTGAGGCACCAGTTCTCTAATTGGAGGATGGAACAGGAAAACTATAAGAAAAGCCTTACAGAGTTTGAGAAGCCAAAACAAGCTTAACTCGCACAGAAATTGGAAATAGCTGTTAACTGCACTTTGAATCCAGACATTCTGGAACCAGAGTCAAACATGTTTGCCAGGGACCACAACATTTCCGGAACAGGATAGGAGAATGGGTCAATATCTTGTGACGATGCACAGATTATGAAACACTTCCACTTAACATGGAAAAGCTCATCAGTAGATTCCTTCTGGAATGCAGGCAAAATCCTATCAGCAATGTACCACTGGATTATTGGCCATCCTTGGAAGTATAGAAACCAGCAAGTTAGTCTCAGGTTGTGAAAATTAAGGTGAGATTTCCTGGATGGGTGAGACAGTACATCCTGTCTGGTATCCAAGACTGTGGGAGGTTCCCTGATGTGCAGCCTTAGATGGGGAAACCAAATTTGTCTGGGATCAAGGTGGCTTTTCAGCTGATTACCTTCTGCAGAAACACGGGGATAAGCATAAAATAGCCAAGGAGGCCTTCCTCAACCAGAATGTCTTACCGGGACTGACCCTCCAGAAGGATTATGGGAAAGAATTTGCTGCATTTAGTGCTGGGTATGGAAGGAAAATGAGAGCAGAAAGTTTGGCCCCAGCAGCTGAAAATCTGTTGTACCACTGCTCGATTGACAGCCCACTCATAAGGCATCAGGACACACCTGCTGAACCTATCAGCATGGCAATCGTTTTCTCGGGAATGTGCATTGCAATTAGAAAGCGATATGAAGCAATCTCCAACTACAACATCCTCATAACTTTCCAGTATAATGGGTAAGACCTGGTCCCCTCTGTTTGTTAATTCACCAAATTACTGTCATACTATCTGTCTGGATAGACATTCACCCCCTGATAGAAGGCAGTCCTGTAGCTCCTGCAATACAAGGAAGACTACCAGCATCTCCAAGACATTGTTGTGAAGACTGGTCTTGTCTGATCTCCATAATCTTTGGACCATCCTGCCCTTGCAATGCTCCCTCACCCCAAAGCATCCATCGTCAACTACTGCCACAGGTGACTGAAGGTGAAGGAAGGACAAAGGGTCTCCTGAAATGAATACAAGGTGAAGATAGCCACAAATGTTACTGTTGATTGCAAAGGTTGGTAATGATAATGGGGGTTGAATGAAGCCAAGAAACTTAAGACCACTAAGCCTTTACAATTCACTGCAGAATTCTCATGTGAAAACAAGTGCACCATCAGAATAGACAATCCCATTAGTCGCAGAACTCAGAGGATTGGGACAGCTGTAAGAACATCGGAGTGGAGGAGAACTTCTATGGAGTTCTTTGATGTCTGAATTCTGACTTGAAGAAGGAATACTATGCAGATAGCTAAATCTAGATGACAGCTGGTTACCTGAATAGTCTGCACTGGTTGAAGAATTGATTTCTCATGGTTTTATATATATGCTCCAAGAAAGACATGGTTGGAGCAAGTAGTCTTGACTAATGACTCCATTGTTGGGGCTGCTAGCAAACAGTCATCTAGACAGGGGAATACTTGGATACTTTGTAGCTGAAGGTGTGTGCTATGACAGCCATGCACTTAATGAACACCCTATGGGTCGTGGAAAGACCAAAGAGCAGGACCCTGAACTGGAAGTGATTGGATTCCAGGCAGAAGCAATGGACTCTCTGGGATGATTTGGATACTCTAAGAAGAAAGGAGCCCTGGGGCTCTACAAAGCACATCCAATAATTTAACTGTGGACAAGACAACATTGACTGCACCATGACCGTGCTGGGTATTCTTTACATAATTGTTTAGATAACAGAGGTATAGGATGGGCATAAGGTCCTTGTTTTTCTTTGCATCCAAAAAAGAAATCAGATGTAAAATCCTGACATCTGAACTGGCGTGACCTCTTGAATGGCTCTTTTTTGGATCAAACTTCTCATTTGGCCACATTTAGTTGGTGGGGTGATGCATCTGAAGGCAGCTATCTTACTTTGGCGGCAGAGGGCTGATGAAATAAGATTGTATAACCTCTGGATATTATCCTTCTTACGCATTTGTTTTGTGTAATGGCCATCCAATATCTCTGGTTTTGTGGGCCCCCTCTGCCTATGGACCTGCATCCACTGAAGTGGCTAGCTCTACCCAGGCCTCCCCTTACAGAAATGGACTCAAATGGCTGCCACTTGGTTTTCCTAAACCACAGTGATTTAGGACTCTTTTGGTTCTTGTTATAGTATCTTTGTGGGGTCCCAAATTTAACTCCCATGGTAACAAGAATGTATCTGTCATTCACACTTCCTCATTTTCTCTTTCATGGAAGGACTAAACAAGGATAATCCATCATAGGGGACATTAGTGAAGGATGCTTTAAATATGTCCACAAAGGTGCAGCCAAGGATGATGCCTCATTGTAATGTTTGCTTCTGGAGCCCATGCTTCTCCATCAGCTAACATTACGCACAAACCACATTAAGAGATTAGTAATATTTAGCATTGTACCCAGATTAGTTTCCAACCATTTCCTGCAGTCAGATGTAGGCAGTCTTCTAAGAGCATTAAGTGCTTGCTGCACTAAATCAATCTGGAAGCAATTTATTCAAGTGTCACATTCAAGGCCCTAAGCGAAAATGTCCCTGAAATATGCACCAACTTCTCTAATCTGTCCACTGCTTTGGATTCCTTAATGCTTGGATGAACAGTAGCTGTGGCCTCAGTCTGCTCTTTTTAGAAGCTGTTGCCACAATAACGGTATCAACTAAGGGGACCCCTAAGCCAATGATGTGTACCCTTTGCGGGGGGGGGGGGGTTGATTATGGCTAAGAATTTTGTCTTTTTTTTGTGGTAGCAACTCACATGGATTGGGCTCCTGCAATGACCTCCTTACAGGCAAGTTAATTAAGAAATCTATGGGAAGGATTCCCAAGATTTAGGGGGAGCTATGCTACAGACCTCAAAAAGAACCCTCATTCTGACAGGTTAGGTTGTTGGGCCAAGATATTATTTGTCACAATAATTTAAAAATCTCACTGAAAATGGAGTCTTCTGGAGGGGACTAAGGGGAAATCCTCTTGATGTTTCAAGTCAGTGTCCAAAGGGACGGACTCAGATGGTGAGTCAGTGCATCTCCTTTACATCTCCTCTTTCTTGCAATGTTGGGAGAAGGGGTGATCAGACTCCTCCTCCAGACTACTTCCCTCAGCTCTGATCCACAAATGCATGACAGGACTGATATACAGAAAAGAGGGAGTAATTGCATAGAACCACACTCGAGGAAGTGTGTGTGTCCGTTCTCAGTGGAGAAGAAATGATCCTCCTCATGACCTGGAAATCCATTCCAACCTCAGCAGGATTCAAGGGGCCCACCAATGTAACTAGATCCAGTCTTCCAAAAGAACAACTGGGCAGTACCAAGGAGGGCACCTCCGAAACTGAAAAGGTGAGAGGCTTTAAGGAGGGGATCAGCACCAACAACTCAAAGGCTGAAGTCTCAGACCCCGTCAAGTGACCCATGCAAACAGCAGTAAAGACTTCAAAGACACTGCGTCAAGCAGACAGCTCCAAAACAAACTATACTCCCAGAGCTACTTGGTCAAGTGTGGTGGATCTGATCCATCCAGAGGGGATCAGCACCAATGACCCGAAGGATGAAGTCTCTGACGCACACTAATAAGCCATATAAGACAGCTCTGAAGATGAAGCCAAACACATTGCCAAATTGATGGCCCCACAGAAACTCTGCTCAGAGTACATAATGGTCAAGTGTGTCGTACCTGATCCCTCAGGTACCATGACAGGGATCCCAGTCAGGACAGATGAAACAGACTTCAGGTTTAGCAACGGCTCGAAGATCACAAGTGTCAAGACGTACTGAGCAAGGAGCTAAGGTGGGAGATGCTGGGACAGCACAGCCTACCCAAGAGAATGAAAGGGATGGGAAAGCCCACATCTTTGTCCAAGTCTTCAGGAATACCTGCATCTTAAGATCCAGATTGATTTCAGATGTACTCCTCTAAAACCAGAAGGACCTAAAGTAAGAAGTTGGAGGCGCTTGAAGGGGCATGCATGAAGTCTCTTAGGGGATTTGTTTGGAATTATAATCACCTCAAATATGGATAGATATGGGTACAGAAAATAAGTAAAAGGGGGATAGAATTTAATGCAAAAACCTGGCAAAGGAACCAAGATACTGGGAGCAAATAACTCATGCAAGAAAGGTAATGAGTAGGATGAGGCCAAGATGGAAGCTAGAGACTGCCCTCCCTCCCTTCTAAAAAGAAGCAGCTGTTAAAAAAGGGATAATTACTAGGGAATATAAAATACTGCATGATACCTATAAGAATTAACTTGACGAGGTTAAAAAGATTGGAAGAGAGACTGGAAAAGCAATGGAAGACATGTATAGCTCCCAAGTATCAAAGTCCAGAAAGTTTAGGATCTTCACATGGTAGTGTTTGCATAGGTAATTTTATTCCCCAAACACACTTCAAAGAATTTACCCTCAGGTGGACAGCAAATGTAGGTATGACGGATAAGAGGTAATTGGGGAACATACGTTTTGGGAGTGTATTGAGTTGGTAGATACAGTGTACTCATCAGAAATACTGGGTGATCAAATGGCTGTAAGTAAAGAAATTATTCTTTTGAGCTGGATACAGGATCTAAACTATCTAGACATAGCAAGGCCTTAAGTTTAATTCTGTTGGGTGCCAAAAAAGCAATTACTACAAAATGGAAACCACAGTCTACATCAACTGAATTTGAGGTACTGAATATTATAAAAGAGACAAAAGAACTGGAAGAGTATTTTTAAGAAAAGGGAAGGAGCAAATTACATAGAAATAAATGGAAATTGAGGGAACAATACATGCACAATAATGCTCAGGAGGAAGACTGAGGTTTAAGGGAATGCTGGAATTCAGCAATTTTTCTGTAAGACAGAGGATAGTTTCACAAAAATTATATGTGTATATCATACTTAAATGGAAGAAATGTTAAAATGGTCAGTTTTCTTTTCTGTTAATGCACGTTTGCCTGTGTCTTAAGTGATAATTTAATAAAAGTGTTTAAAAAAAAAAAGACGCAGCTCGAGATGGAGAATGCTGTGTCTAAGCTAATGCCGACTCAGTCCTTGCAACCTTGGGAACCGAAAACGACTCAATCTTCAGTCCTCTGCTTATGGGACACCTTACTTCAATTTGACCTTTTCAGCATATTTATCATTATCTGATGACTTCCTGGACTTGCCTCCCTGTGGATCATGACATAAAAGCCTTTGATAATCTATTTTATTATTTCATCAGACAAGATAAAAAGCCAAATACCTTTGCAGTTGGAGCCACCTACTGAGAGACGCTCCACCCAGATGCACATCACACACAACTCATGGTGTCTTGGGGTGAATATTACAGCCACACTTCTGGCATTTCTTGAAAACTCTTTTCTTTTTTTTTAAATATATTCTTATTGCATCTTCCTCTTTTTTAATACAAAAAGAAAATAAAACAGAAATATATAAAGACAAGATGCACAGAATATCAGTTCGCAAAAAGCATAATAAGACATACAGAACATAAACCCATCAGTGTTCAGTTATCAATATGCAGAATTAACTAACATTCACATTATTCACATTTAAGTTGTAAGACAAAAACTACTTTGAGATATTAATCATAATAGAATCTGGCATAAAAAAAACAGTTGCATCAAGACATTCTAGCCGACCCAACTTAAATTGCATCTTGTAGTAACTATACTCAAAATTTTGAATACAGAAGTGCATCTTGGTATCTGATACTTGCTATTAGTGTTTGATAACATTTTACTTCTCGAATGCAACAGGTCGATGATTTGCTGATAAAGCTGCATAACTTGGTTGTCTATTTTAACAGTAGTAATTGTGTTAATCAGATATAGAAATTGGTTGATTATGGTGTTATAGGTTTCATAGGTAAGTACTAGGCTATCGGCCCAAGGGCCTATGTAAGCCTAGCCAGCAAGGTTCCATGGCTTATGCCACCCAAGAAAGTTATTTTCCTGTGCCACTGTCGAACAGAGACACAGAAGTGATCCCCGGGGTGTATTTCCCATCCACTCATCAAGATTTTTCTCGAAGAGTGCTAATGAAGAACTTTGCTTGACAAAGATGGGTAGCTTGTTCCAGAGCATGGGAAGTCTCTGGTACTTTGTATGTATAATACTGCAGGTTAGTCCCCAACATAACTACAATTAGACTAATACTCACAACACAACTATACTATATATTAACTTATTCATAAATGCTACCATTCCTCTATAAATAATTTCCTTCCTACCTGCTTTTTTTCCTCCACTGAAGTATTGTTAACTACGCTCGACAAGATTAGGTGAATCTCTATGTTAACTTAATTTTGTATCTAACCTATGCTTTTGTATATACATAAGTTATATATGTAATGTTTCTGTTAATGCTGTTTAGCTAGTGCAGTGCCTCATGTTCTGTTTTTATTATTATTCTGTTATAAATGTTTTATGTTAAGTATTGACTGCAGCTTTTCTTTCCTGGCCTCTGCTGAAAATGGGTTTTGTCCCAGTCAGACCATCCTGGTAAATAAATGTGTATACAGACACACACACACACATATATATATATATATATATATATATATATATATATATATATATATATATATACACACACACACATATATATATATATATATGTGTGTGTGTGTATATATATATATATATATATATATATATATATGCACACACACACACACACATATATATATATATATATATATATATATATATAGTGTGTGTGTGTGTGTGTATATATATATATATATATATATATATATATATATATATATATATATATATATATATACACACATACACACACACACACACACACACACACACACACACTAGTTTTCTTCATACAAAGATGTCTACAATTTGGTTGAATGTCCATTTTCTTGAAGGAGAAATCAGCATATTTAAATGACTAAAAGCCCATTTAGCTGAATGACTACTTGGCTGAAAGCCAATTTTGTTGAATGTCATTTAGTTACATATGATCTGTTTCTTTACTACGGAATTATACCGTATATGAAGCTTTACATGATGGCTGGCATTTGCTATGCGTAATCACTGGTGGTATGGTTTTTGTGTGCATACTGGCATTATGTGGGATTTTCATTTTTCTCCATAGTTTTGCATCTGTGGAGTTAGTATATTTAAGCAAAGATGTGGGGTTGCAGAGGCCCTTCCCAATGCAAAACCACTTTTGTTAAACATATGTTCATGCATGATGATGAATTTGACGTTTCAATTATTTGTTTCAATGTAATGGACTTTTCAACCACTCTGACTGAATGAGCTATCTTTCAATGCAGCAGTTGACCAGTTGTCCTATAATCATATTTATGTAGGTAAACAACCAAAGCAAGAATAAAAGAATGGCAACATTTCACAAGCATGTGCCTGAAATGTTGAAAGTATGCATGTGACTGTACATCTGTAACAGTGATTACAAAACTGCAGCACATTTACACTATACACTTTTTATCATGCATTAATTTGCTCTGAGGCAGTATGACTTTAGAGTTGATATATTTTGTTACCAGGTGATGGCATGGTGACATCAGGAAAGGCTTCACCAGAGACCTAAGGTAAGGTAGGGATCAGAGCTAGGAGATACAGTCAGTGACCTCATGCCTGGTGAGATGTCCAGGTCTGACACTCCAGTTTCTCATTTCTCCTTTTCAGTCAGATGCTTCTCCATAAACATGTTTTTGTTTGTTTGTTTGTTACGGGTGGAATATCCTAACACACACTGTTGCAATGCCTGTAACAAACTCCAGGGAGATACTATGGTAGCTTGGGACAAGGTGTCAAATTCTTGTCCACCTCACTTTGTAGTGCCATCTACGTTTATCATAGGGCCTTTTTATTAAGCCCACTGCACATGCCACAAGTATGAGCCCAAACAAAAAAAAAGGTACTGCACATGGACACCTTTGTGCGGAACTTGTCGGTCATACATGCACTTGACGGATTTTATCTGTGGTCAATATCTGGCCACTAAAGGCAACATCAGAAATGCAACAATTTCAGTACAAAGAAGATGCCCTCAGCAGGGTACTTATCTACATGCTGTGGTCACCTGGGCTGAACCAAAGGACAACAGGCATAATTCATATGAGCATTAAGGACTGCAAGAAAAATCACAAGATGGTATTGACAGGTACTAGCTTTATAAAGGGAGCACACTGATGTCCCGAAATCCTGACATTCATCCAGCCGAGAAGGGGGAAAGGTGAACAGCTCTGAATATTGGGCCACAGAAGTTAACCATCAACGGATAACTGCAACAGGGATTCACACAATGATCATAATGATACCGATCATACGTAGAAGTCTCTGGTTTTAAAAATTCTGTTTCTAGTTTTATAGCATCAGTGTTGAAATGTTGCATCTCCTTTTCTGTTCTGAATATTTCTAAAGTAACGTCATGTGCAAGGAACTAGTTTCACTTTTATATGATGCATTTTTTTTAACAAAAAAATAAATTACTTGTTCCATAACAGAGTTGACAAAGTAGTCAAACCTCTAAGCACACATCTAATTTTCAGACCAGCATAAAATCAAAACACTTGCCAAGCTAGTTTTCTTAACTACTCCCTTTAAGTCAATACCTTCAATGCAAATCCACATTCTGTTCTTAATTAGATACAAAACACTACTCTACCAATACTTCAGAAAAAAATAAGTAATTTCCTTACCATAATTTTCCCTCCGACTAGTTAAGACTTCATTTGTCATCAACCTGTGGGCTTCGGATCTGGACCGGACTAGAGATGGCAGTTTCACCAGCATCAGATCCGAGCTCCAAGCTCCTGCCCTTACCCATAAGACCACTGCATCTCCTTCCTTCCCTCAGACAGAGTTTGCCAGGTTTATTATGGTGCCAAGAGAACCCTCTCCACCATGCCGAATGCAGAGGGGGAGTGAGCCTCCTGAGCCACTGAAAGAGAGGATGCCCTCCTCGAATCCACCTTGGGGATCAGAGCAGAGCCCAAAGGCGCCGAGACCCCGAGGGGTAGGCCGTGACCCGACAAAGTCGGAGCCAATGGAGAAAAACCCAACCCCTCGGATCCGACGCCCAGGCTACGGCTCCGAGAGCTGGGATCCAACCCAGTCTGACCCAAAACGCTCAAGGAAATTGCCGGCGTTGAGGTAAATGGTACCATCGGCGCCAACTCCCTGACTCCAGAACCTCTCTGATCCAGAGACTCCAATACCGGAGGACGGATCGGAGAAGGAGAAATCGGGGCAAACAATGGTAGTAAGCTCCCCCCTCCAGAGAGAAAGGGTGCCAGCAAGAACCTCATCTAAAGCTGGGTGCGAATAAACCTTCACATCATCCTGTCTATGTCTGCTTCCAATAAACTCCTAGTCAACCTTGAACAAGCCACCGACGCCGGCTGGATAGGACAGTGAACGAAGGCCCTAGACGGAGGCCGAACCTCCTCCAGCTCCGGGAAGAACCTCGGAGAATGGAGACGAGGGGAGGTCGGCCTGGTAATGGCAGGTAACTTGGGAGGAGGACCTGCTGGATCTGTGCATTCCGGGGATATCTTCCTTCCCTTTTCTCTCTCTATGTCCATCTTTCCTATTCTCCCTTTCTCCAGGTCTGTGGTTAGGATGGTGAGTCCTGGCCTGGGAGGGGAGGACACAATAGTTGCAGAAGCGGTCACAACCATGGCCGCAGACCCAGTCACAACAGAAGACGATGAGGCAGCCGCCTCAGTAGAGGGAAGAAGCCCTTTCAGAATCAACTTGGCCCTGCAGTCTTTCAGAGCCCTGGGATTAAACCATGCGCATATGGAGCAGTCGGTGGACAAGTGAGCTGCTCCCAAACAAACAACACACAGAGTGTGGCAATCCGCAGGTGACAACTTATGGCCACATTCTGTGCAATTTCTAAAGATCAGCTTTTGTTGATCTGCTATACTCAAGCCCAATAGGTACAAGGTACCAAAAAGGCTGATAACCCAATCCAAGCATTCACACACACACACACACACACACACACACACACACACACACACACACACACACACACAAACACGAGGCGGGAAAGGGGAAGAAGGCCTGCACTAACTTCTTCTTTCGGCTTTTCTCGGTTAGGGGTCACCACAACGGAACTCCGGTCCACTAATGATTGGCAGCAGATTTTTTTTACAGGTGCCAGCTCAAAGCCCAACCTTCAATGAAGGCATGCCCATTCTACGCTTGTCTTTCAAACGCCACTCGACAGTGGGGAGGACATGCAGACTCCACACAGAAGGCACTCCAGCCGAGAATCGAACGGGAGAACCTCTTGCTGTGAGGCAACAACGCTACAGCTGTGCACTCACTAACTACACTAGCATAAAACTTTACTTTTCTACTTTTTTTTTTTATCCAACGGAGAATGAGAAGGGGAGGTGAGGATAAAGAGACAAAGAATACCCACACAGACACTCACAGACACACACACCAATACTCCAAAAACTGTCCTACCAGCCTGGAGCTCAAGGGATCACGTTGTAGGCGAAGCTGCGGCAAACGAGATCTGAGGGAAGGAAGGAGATGTAGGGGTATTACAGGTAAGGGGAGGAGCTTGGAGTTCGGCTCTGATGCTGGTGAAACTGCTGTCTCGGATCTGGTCCGGATCCAAAGCACACAGGTTGATGGCCAAACAAAGTTAACTACTTCAGATCAGTTATTCAGGGATGTTTTTTTCTTTTCAAGCTGCCATATTAACCTTCACTATTACTTGTTCTATTAATGCTGCTTTCAAGGCCATACTCCTCAGGGCACGGAACCAGTCTAAAATGAATACTACTAATCCCAATGTAGTTTTTCATCCGCTATCGGAGGAAAAAGTGTTTCAATTATTACTTTTGAGTTGCAAGAGCACGGAATTGGATTAGGTAACCATGTACACATGTGGTATGGAAGTCTACATATATGAATACAGAACAGATATGAAAAGAACAGTGTATACTTATGCATTGTTTAACACTAAGTATCTTTTCCATCTATTATTATTTGTACTTCTGAACCACTTCCTGGAATCTTTTCTGGACAGTTTTAATTTGTGGATTTTTCTTGAGTGTCTAATTTGCCTGCATCTCTATGAGGAGTTTGGCTTCCAGTCCTAAATTCAGAAATGTCTGCCTACACAGGGATAGGTAGATTCCCTTCTGTCCCATAACATGCCATACTACTGTGGTATCTGTCACAGTTTGCAAAGTCCCTTGTTTCAGTACGGAATGAAAAGCTACAAGGGAATACTGGAAGTTCAGCGATGATTTATTTTTTGCTTTCTTGTTTACTGGGTGACTGGGCTGTTTAAAGGACCCTTTTCAGACATTTCCTGAGCCACAATTCTGAAACAAGATATATACAATATATAAATGATAACCAATATTAATAACAGTTTGCGTATTCAAAATAAAAAAAGCACACATTTCTCAGTTGTACAAAGAGATTGTTACAAAATATAGACATAAAAGCATTTTAGCAAAATGTCAGGTCAAGCTAATTTTAATATTTAAGTATTTGACGACCGAAATATAAAGTGTGAAATAAATTAACCCATATCCCTGAAGCACATGCATTTATATTCCTGCTGCACATGAGCTTTTACTTTTCTTTTAAAATGATTTATTTGACATTCGTTAACCGGGTTGGTCCAACTGAGCCAGAAGCCCATTTTCAGAGTAGACCTGAGGAGAAAAGCTCCAGTCCAATACAGTACAATACACATAATTAGAAAACGTACATAGAAGTACTCAGTAGAAGAAAATCCACACATGGTAAACATAATGCAATTAGTATGGAAATATAATACAAATCAACATGAATTTAAAAATGGTCAATACTAAGGCAGATAACTATGATAAACCCACAAAATATGAGATGCAATGCAATTACTTTTTCATGACATGAAAGAAAGTTTTTCATAGATTGTAGAAGAGGAAGAAAAGCAAGGGGTGATGTAAGGGGTGAAGTAAGGGGTGAAGCAAGGGGTGAAGCAAGGGGTGATGTATCACTTATTAAGAGTAATAGATGTTCTAAGTGGGGTAGATGAGTAAGAAGAGATGGAGTTGCAGTAGAGACAGAGAAATGTGAAGGTAGTTGGGGGGAGTATGATACCAAGTTCAGTCAGTTATGCAGCAAGAGTGTTCAAGGACGGAGCAGCTAGTATATGAAAGGATATTTTACGAGTGGCTACTGTGAACTGTAGTCTGTTAAAACCTAAATTACTCCTGTCCCAAAAAGAGTAAGCTGTACCTTGAACAAGTCTGTTAGCAAGTAGAGGGCAGTGGCAGCCCTTGAGGAGCTTGAAAGTAAAAGTGTTAATAATGGAGGACAGCCCTAACAGAGACTGAAAACAATTTTGAATAGTAGAGAAAATGATGTTCAGAGGGTCTGGCTTAGACATACAAATATATGAATCAGTTTCTGCAGTCAAAAGCAACGAGATATTTTGACCAGAGAGGGGGGGGGCTGTGATAAGGAGGGCATATTAAACTCTGGTAATAAGCATGTTTTGCAATGGATTTTCCTATTTCAGAGGTAAGTGTGACCTTATGTAGACAGCTTTCAGTTGTGAGACTTTCAAAAGGACTTTTTTTCTGCCAATATGGTTATGGAAGGATAGGGTGTCATTCAGCATGACATCTAGACATTTGTGCTCCTTGGGATATGGAAGTAGTGTTCCAGACACATTTTAATACTAGGTACAGAATCCAATTTTCTAGCAGTACTGAAATCCATGGTTGCATACTTGGTAGTCTTCAGAGGCAATTTATTAGATAAGTATATTATAGTTCTAGATAGTGGAATATCTTCAAGATGTGTTTCTTCCTATTCATAGGAGGTTACTAGGCTAACGGCCCTACAGCCCTTACAAGCCTAGGCATATTTATCCCAAGTTGCACCAATTGTCGGTGGTTAGGTGAGTGAAGTTCGCAGAAGTAAGGGTCTATGGTAATTAATAGTTAATACCAACTTCCTTTGTCCATAGGGACATGGGCACCACCCCAGGAGTCAATCTGTAGTCACCTTTCCATTGACCTAGCCTGCGTTTGACGAGGGTATGGGAGGGGCTCTGTTTCACGTGAATTGGATGCTTGTTCCAGAGAATTGGCAGTCTCTGGGATATCTATCGAGCTCTCCGAGATGACCTGTTCATGTCTGAGGCTAGCTTACGATCCCTGGAGCAAGTGACTCTCCTGCAGATTGATTTACAAATATGTAGCATTTCCATCAGGGCCAGGTCAGACTGTCCTGTAAGTCAGGAACAGAGCATCCCTTAGCAACGTGTTGGAGACAGAATACAGTGACAGGGCTTTCAGTCTTTCCACACAAGACTTGCTTTGTGTACTCTGTAATTTCTTGGTGAGAAACCTCTGTGGTCTCTCCAATTGCTGCAGGTGTCTACTGAAGTACATGCAAAAGGGTGCACTGTACTCAATTATTGGTCTGATGAGGGCCATGTTAGATCTGTGTGTGTTATAAGATGTGCCACATAGAAAGACTTCCTTACTACTGTGGAAACAAGGTGGTCAAAGTTCAGACTGCTATCAACCTGAGTACCCAAATCACGTACCACTGGGTCTATACTTAGGGGCTGCTGCCTATAATGTAATTAGCTGGGATGTCAGCTTCCCCAAAGGGAATGATAATGCATGTTTTTGCATTTACCTTTAATTTGTGGCTTTGGAACCAATCATTTGTCTGCAGTAACCCTGTCTGCAGTATATTAACATCATTGGGGGACTCAATGATTGCTCCCAGCTTGCAATTGTTAACGAACTGGGTCAACCAAAGGCTGTCCAAGTTTGCTTGGACTTCTGAGAAATAAATTCCAAATAGTAAGGGGCCCAGCACAGAAAGGTGTGGTACGTCACCGGTGACTGGTCTTTTGCTAGAGTTGAAATCACCCACTCTGACAGTATGTGCCCTGTCGGTGAGCCAGCTGGCTACCCATCTGGTAATGTAGGAGTTAATTCCCAATTGTGAGAGTTTCTCTAATACCCGAGTGGGGGATTGTGTTAAATGCCTTGGCTGGGTCACGATAGGCAATATGCACAGTCTTTCCCCTGTCCAGGGCCTTTGTGACTTTCTCAAAGTAGTACACCATGTTTAGCAGGCATGATAGTTTAATGAATCCGAACTGAAATGGGCCCAGAGTCTTGAGATTACTATGTCCTTGTTAATATGGTATCTCCCCTTTTTTAATTTCTCCAAATCTTTTGAGTTTCTAATACCATGACGGGAATGGAACCTATTTCCTAAGTCAAAGTACAATTAAAGTTCATGAAATTAGTTTTGTTTCACTCTGTCAGCCAAAAGTGCTCTTTGCAGCACCCGCAATGTGCCCAGTAATGACTCCTTCTGTAACTCGTACAGAGTTAAGCACATTGGTAACATATCTAAATATGATGGCAGACTCTTTTTATATATATATATATATATATATATATATATATATATATATATATATACACACACACACACACACATACATATATATATATATATATATATATATATATATATATATATATATATATATATAAAGATTATTTCCATGGCCTTGAAGATGAGGCTAGTCAAGCTTATGGGCCCATAATTCCCTGGGTCAACTGATGGTCCCCACTTTGTGCAGGAAGATCACAGGAAGTTACTAGGCTATTGGCCCTGAGGCCCTTATAAGCCTAGGAAAGAGTTTGACCCATGTTTAGACGAGTCAGCACCCAAAGCCCCTTTCCAGCAGGGACACAGGTGGAATCCCAGGGGTGAATTTTCTTTTTCCCATCCAGTTATCCAGGTTGCGCTTATAAAGGGATAATGAGGTACTCTGCTTGACATGGAGAGGGAGTCTATTCTACAGATGGGGGAGTCTCTGGGACACAAATCTATCCCGCCAACAAGTCCCATTGATATCACAGACCAGGTTGAGGTCACAGTTATGCGTTACTCGAGTGGAGCTTAACTTGTGGATATACAGAAGTCCCATCAAGGCTGAGTCAGATTACTTTGTATGCCAGACAGAGATTACCTCTGAGGATTACAGTTGCTGTCCTCCATTCCGCTGGAACATAGTCAGTTCTCAGGTTGTGGTTAAACAGGGATCCAAGTGGGTCTGCTAGGTCATATTTTAGGTTATTTAAAGGGCAACCTGGGATGTTGTCTGGTCCCACTGATGCTGTATTTTTGGTTTTGGAGAGCACCAAGATTACCTGCTCTGTTAATATAACAGGCTGAGGAATGGTGGCAGGTATACTTTGGGGGATGACTGGAAGGGACAGAGGGTGATGTTTTCTCCAAATCTGTCAGCTAGCAGGTTGGCCATTACATCCAGTTGAGTATGGGTGGTGCCATCCACAACTAGTTCGGCGCATAGCTGGGTATTCCGTTTTAGATTTTGGACGTACTTAGAGAATGCCTTGTGATTATCCTTAGCTAGGGGAGCTATGTTTGCTCCATAATTAGCTTTGGAGGAGATGACAAGATCTCCAATTTCTTCGTTTAAGCTAGAGAAGGATTTTTTCATCTGCTGAGCCAGTTCCCTCTTGCTTTCCCGATAACAGGAACGCTGAATTTGGAAATGGTGACTGTGAGCTGTCAGGCAAAGTATGATGCATTTGTTGTCAGTTCTGCATCTAGATGTGGAGGAAAAAGTGAAAGCCCTTGGTTTCTGTGGCTCTAGTCATGCCAAAACCGACAGGCACTCGTTCATAACTGCAGGACTCAAAGGGAAAAACATGGTCAGAAGTTATTTGTGCTGGTCTCAGAGGTACTGCAAGTACAACTGGCTTTTTCCTTGTGCACTTTGGTATCTGAACCAGGAAAACATAAGAGGGCATGTACGTCAGTGCCATCAGGAAGATCCTTGAACCAAACTGGGTCCTGCTGAAATGGACAAAAAGTACTTCATCACCAGCACTCTGTCCTGACGCAAGGGATCTTTGCCTTTTTTAAATTTAGATTTTTTAAAGGAACAATTGTGGAGGGCATAGAATGTTTGTGTATTTGATGAAGTTCTCACTGTCCAGAAGCACTGAACCATCGGGTTCAGGAGATTCTACAGTACCCAGCTGAAGGCTGCTTGTATCAAACACCTCTGCAGAGTAATGTACACTTCTTTTAATCTTAGGTGCGGTTATGCCGGAGCCACACTAAAGACTGTAGCAGAAATTCCACAGAGCTATGAGTTAAATTTTCAGTAGGAGTGTCCAAACTGGAATATATAGTAAAAATCTTCAAAACCATTCACTGGTAACTGCAAAAAAAAAAAAAAAAGTACTCGTGTTGCCTAAGGTAAAGAAGGCATCACTTTTTACTGTCTTATACAAGAATTAATTTTGAATTTAAAAACATAAATAAATAAATCTTGAATATACTATTGGCCCTCTCCAGAAAGGGATACTCTGGACTACTTTGCATTATAGCAGCTATTGTAAAAATGATTTTTTTAGGACTTAAACGGTCCTTTGAAGTAGCAATGTCCTAAAGGATGGAAGCGAAGACATTCCTATGCAACATGTGGCTACTACCTCTCCAACCCATCTGTCAGATGTCAAAAAACACTTAGAAAAGTCCCTCTACTCCACTCCATTCTAGAGAGCTTGCCGAAGGAGTCACAAAAGTAAGAAGAGATTCAGCATGCAATGTTTTCAAGTTGCTGTTTTAAGCAGGACATCTTTCCTCAGGTGCTTGGTACAGTTGATATTTATTTTACTCTGTTTTATTCCTGTTTAGATTACTGGGTTGTCCAGCTGGGGTCAAGTCCATTTTCGGCAGAGGTCTGGAAACAAAAGCTTTAAAAAACACATTATACAAAGAAAGTTTTATATGAAACAAATAGCATCATTAATAAAGGGTAACAAAACTACAAAGTGGTGGCAAAACCATTTTTACAAGACCTTGAAAGTGGGTATTTTGAATTGTTATTCAGGGGGAACACAGTAATGCACATTAAAAGTCAAAAACGCTAGTATGTTACAAAAATTTTGTTTTTACAGATAATTTAAATGAAGTGTAACTTCTGGAAATACTAAAATTATTACAGCAAAACAAACAGAAAAACAGTGATGAAAGAATGTGGATTTTTTTTAAATGATCTTGTGAAATACACTCTTCCAAAAATATAGCAACCCAGCTTTCAATATATTTTTACCATAAATTCATGTTAGCTAGATTTAGGTAGCAGCACTGCTTCTGACAGCAGAGCGCTTTGTTGCATTTTAAACAAAAGAGGGCAGCACAGCACTAACAACACAGCATGTCTTAAAAAGGAAATCTTGCTGGCGAGGATCTTTTGTTGGCACTCTGCCAAACTACAAATACTCCGAGTGCTCTGACCTAACTAAATGTCACTGATCTATATGATTCATTCTGTTTCCTTAGAAGATGAGGTAAAGAAAAATATACATCCATTAGTTTATTGTCACTACTGATCAGACAAAAGCCTCAGTGCCTTGAACTGATACAAAAGTTCTGAAACACCACCCCTTCCCTAAAACATGTATGCATATACATACTTCAAATGAGACATCTTCAAACGATGTACTCAGTACTGATGCTTGTCATGCTGTGCAAAAAAGCAATAGAATGCCAAACAATGGATAAATCCAACAAGCTAAAAGAATCTTCTTCCATTTTGCCATCATAAGACAGTCAGTGTACACTTGTTCCTGTAAAAGGCACATATAGGTTAACAGAAGCCAAGTATTTTTGCCCAGATGTTAAGGAAATGTGAATAGTTTAGGATAACTCTCCATCCTACAAGAAAACACCAGCTGTAATGTTTCATTTCAAAGCATTAACCCCATCCGGTACGAGAGTCACTGAAGTCAGATTTAGTGTTGTTGCTGAGATGACTCACCTGTCCACACCACTTATATCCAAAAATACTGGAATCAATGTCATCCATGTAGTTACTTTTCTAGCATGATAACATCAAAGATGTTACATAGCCAAGGATAATCACTTACCAGTTATCTCAGATTAGCTGCATCAGTGGCTGTATAAACTGTGCAACTGCATTAGGTGCCAAGTGAGTAGAAGGTTGCAGGTTCTACTCCCACCTCAGGTAATTGGATTCATTTTTCCAGTACTGACACTGCAGTGCTGCATTAGGGTTTTTTTGCACACCTGACTGTGTTGGCCCTTGAATGAGACATTAAAGACAGGTCCCATCTGCCAGAGTTAGTTCTCAGGTGGATATAAAAGAACCCACACTACTTAACAGGAAAAAGCAGGGGAAGTTCCATGATGTCCTGGCCAAAGTTTCCCTAGTCAGCATAAATACCACCTCAAGCCATCCTTGAAAAAAAGTGTCTGACCTAGTGAAACTAACCTGGTCAAAGGGTAATAAATATGTGAGCTGCTGTAATAAAATGGGGCTGCTGCTTCTAGCGCTGCCTTTTCAAATGTTAAAAATTATCAGTCTAACATGGCATCCAAAATACACTACCTTCAGTGGTAAAACAGATTATTTAGTGGGTGCTTAGAGTGCTATCAGACTGAAAAGGCTTCATGCCTGGCACAGAATTAGTACATTCCTATCCGGGGATACATATCACCAGATTTTTCAGAATCTAAAGCCTTATTTTCAAAGTAACTTTTCTTCTTTAAGAATGCATGCCAAAGAACACTAGACAGCACTATCCTAACAGTAGTAGCTGGGTTAAGTGTCATCATTGACATTACACAGGTAACTGGAGGAGGATGTTTAGTACACAAGGAATAGCTTCTAGCAGACAGAAACATCCCCAGAGGTCTGCCTGTAGGTTTTTAAGTGAAAATGAATGCTCTGCTATACTGCTGTTTTGCCACATAGCAATAAATGCAAAATAGTAACTTGAACAGTATTTAACTACTTTGCTGAAAGCAAGAAAATGAAACTTTGTAAGACTACCTCAGCCTACAGTGAAACACAGGACACTAGTAGTAGTATATCCAGGTACTACATCCATATGCCAAGCTTCTGCCTGATGTGCACAGAGAAGTGTGTTCATAATCAAGTACTAGGTGGTCAGTCTACAGATTACACATCTAGCCAATAAACTGTATTCAAGAGTTCCTTCCTGGCCTCAAGAATGGCAATACAAGACAAATTCAGGAGAATCTGTGGCTTCCCATACAATTTTCAAGGTTTACCTTGAAGGTGGCAAGGCTGCAGCCTGAAATGTAGCCAATGTTTGTTCCTGAGGTGGGACTACAATGGCATATGAAACTATCACACCAAAAGGTCTTCTTTACATTTAGATGAAGGTTTAGTTCCTTTAGCAGAATGTTTAGACAACAACTTGATCTGTGAATGAGAGTCAGATCCAGATCCCCATGGAAAATTCTATAAAAGAGTACAGAGACAGGATTAACACTGTCTGGATAACTGAGGGTCTTGAGGCCATTTACTTTTTTTATTTAGGAATCTCCAAGGTCTTTCAAGCAGAACGATACGTTTAGACAAATACATGCAAAGAAGAACCTTTCTAGAATGGGGCTTATGAGGCATACGCAAGAGGAAATCATGACTTATTTAGATCTAGAGGTGATGTTTTTGGAAATTATATGAGACAGATAGAAAGCTTTACTAAATAATGTGGAGACATGATGGTTCAAAGATAAAAAAATGACAGCTTCTGACTAGAAGGGTGTGTCACCTGCACAGAATGACATTTTTGGTTTACCAATATTTACTATCCTTTGTTTGTATTTATCACATTTATTTTTAAACCACTGTCCTTGAATGAATTGTTAGCACAGATTATCTCATGTTGAAGCAACTGGTAGTAAGCAGATTGAGTAACATCCATCTGCAAATTGATAACCACAGGCCAAGAATGTTTGCCTGAACATCTGAAAAAAAGACATGCCATTAACAGGGAAGGACCCAATACAAAGCCTTTTTTTTTTTTTTTTTTTTTTGCTTTTGGAAATGGTACCTGCAAGTCTTAACTAAATGGGTTAAGTCAGAAAAACAGTTAGCTATCCACCACAGAACACACGTACTTCTATTCAAATTCAAAAGTATATCAATAATACCTGCATTGTATGGTGTGAGCACTGCATAGCCACTACTCTCTGGTTGGGTGACCTTTTAAATAAATTAACAAGAATAAAGAGGCAGGATCTGCTCTGGACAAAGTCTAACTGATGAAGGTCTAGGGTTAAGAGATTTTCAATGCCCAAGTCTGAGATAACATGCTTCACAGCTTTTCATTCAAGCCTAGTGATACTGATAAACCTAGAGTTAACAGAGTTCATGATTGGCCCACCCTTGTTTAACAGCATTACAACTGACGTTTTCCTCAGGGCATGCTGCTATTAAAAAAGGTAAGCAGGGGTTTAGATAGGTCCCATTTAGTACTGATAATCAGACATCAGGGCCCATGGATAAGGTGTTCTTAGCCATAAGAGTACTGATAAGACGTGTTCCACAGTAATTATAGAGGTGGACATGACTGGGAAAACTGTGGAATAACTGAAACTGTGGAAATAGCTGCTAAGCTACTTGGCAAAGTCACTGCACATTTTATTCAACCCACTGAGTCACAGCAGGCGACATTACTGTGGATTAGCCCTAAACACTGATGGGTGTTGTTTCTTAACTTTATGACACAGTTAAGGAATGATACGTAGCAATTTTTGGTTTCAGTGAACATTTCGAGTTCATATTCCTAGTGGCTCCCTTAACCTCTATTAGTTTAAGTGCGCTCTTAATAGGTAGAATGTAAGGGTCTATATTACATTTTCAAAGTTTTAAAACTTCAAATCTGATATGGTCGACACCATATAATCGAAGTCTTGAAACCGAAAATGTAATAAAACGCAACAACCTTCAAAAACAAATTAAATGCTCTAAGCAGGGGAGGCAAGCCCCCCTGCAACCCCCACAGCCCCCGCTACATAAATATACCAACTCCGAGATCGCACTACAGTGCAGAAAAGGGAAACTTTCCCCTTCCGCACTGTACGGAGATCTCCGTTAAAAGATTCAAAGTTTCAAGACTTCGATCACATGGTGTCGACCATATCAGATTCGAAGTTTTGAAACTTCGATCTTCTGATACAGACCCAAATGAAACACCTCAAAAACATTACATAATTTCTCTTCTTCACTATTTATGTATACATGTATTGCACAAGGCTTGTTTTTAAAGTTCTTGTTGTATTTGGTTAGGAAACGGACTGCCTTATCAGTACTACAATGAACTCCATCTCAAATGCTTTATGTAGATTCATCACTTTCTCCCCAGGAAATTAACATTCTACAAAACCACCGACAAAGCTAACTAACTGGCTACCTGTAAATCATGCTGACAGTCTACTCACCTTACAAACAGAATGACATCTTCCCCCAGTTAGCCTCCAGACTATTCAGAGCTGCAAAAAAATACAACCTTAGAAATCTTATTCACTCAGGACCTCTCCTTCAAACCTCCCAAACTGGGCTTCACTGCACAGACAATGCTTTCTTGGTCCTTGCTCACAAACTCCAAGTATCTCTCTGATCTTCTTTAAAGGTCTTTCCTCTTACCCCAACTTCCTATCAGACATAAATGCACATTTTAAGGCTTTAGGGAAATGCAACTGCTATCCCCCTGTTATATAACAATCTCTTCATACCATTCTTCCCTCTACATACCTTGAGCCGAATACTTACTTTTGACTGTGATTCTTTGAGCATTCCAACAGATTTGCACTCACAATATAATGTTTGTACATAACTTGTATTGTCAGACATTCAGTAGGATATTCACTTTGTATACAACTTGTGTATTTATATATATATATATATATATATATATATATATATATATACACACATACACACATTTTATATATATATATATATATATATATATATATATATATATACACACACATACACACACACACACACACACACACACACATATATATATGCATATGCGTGTGTATGTGTACATATATATATATATATATACACGTATGTGTGTGTGTGTATATATATATATATATATATATATATATATATATATATATATATATACACACACACACACACACATACACACATCTCTATATCTATATATCTATACATCTATATCTATATCTATACATCTATATAGATATATAGATTAATTTCATAATCTCGCAATACTGAAACATCGAATTTCATATTTCGAAACTATAAAAACGAATCCACAAAACACGGAAACAACAAAACCCGAGCCCAAAACCGCGAAATTCAAAACACCGAACAAACAGCATACACTACTCCATACATACACCACAACACCCACATCACAACATAAACAAACAAAAACTACACACATACACAACTCATACACACATAAGCAGGGGAGCAAGCCCCCCTGCACCCCCATGTGGGGGAGCTGCGCCCCACCTCCTACTTATATATACTAACTCCAAGATCACACAAACAGGAAACAAAAGCAAACTCACACATGCACATTCTCCAGTCCCTCACACACACATCAAACATATCAGCACACTCAAACACACTAACCCCCACTCAAATCCCTTACAACACACTCACTTACCTGACAAAACACGTAGATCCACACACGGCACCGCCCACCATAAACGCACAATCCCAGACATCACGTAGCGTAAGGCCATAACCGCGAATTCAAGATATTCGAATTCGCGATTATGAACTTTCACTATTTTAAACATTCAGGTTTATAGTCTCGAGATACTGAAATTCGACATTTCAGTATTTCGAGATTATAAACGGCTCCTATATATATAGATGTATAAATAAATATATATCTATATATATGGCTATTTTGCCTTTCAGTCTGCATAGAATATCATGCATCTATTGCAGTTCTGGATCCAGCACTAGGCAACCAAGGCAGTCGCTTAGGGCCCACTGGCTGGGAGGGAGACCATTAGCCAAGATTTATTTTTTAAGGGTATTTTTCAGGAACACCACCATTTGTGTCTGGTCGCACAGGCGTGACAGGTGTGTGCAACGAGTCTATATTACCATGTCGAAAGAAGTGTTCGCTGATCACGGCTTAATCCCCCAAGGGGGAAAAAAAATGTTCGCTCTGCCGTACACAAAAAAACAAACAAACTTACAACCCCCCAACTAAATATACCAACTCCGAGATTGCACTAAAGTGGAGAAAAGGGCAACTCTCCGATGACATCTGGACCCTCCCCCCCGGAAAAGAATTTGCTGAAGCAGCCGTTCGGGATTTTAAAGGGTCAATATTTCCATGTCGATTAAGACGTGTTCACCAAACATCTTTCAACATGGTAATATGGACCCATGTATGACCATGTTTTTGTCTTCTGCGTCTGTGCGACTTGTTTACATCTTCGTCTTCGGAGTGTGCGTAGAATTTGAATGCCAGAAAACATTTGAAATGTGGACCACAAATGGACAAGTAAGAGAGGTGTGTGTGTGTGTGTGTGTGTGTGTGTGTGTGTGTGTGTGTGTGTGTGTGTGTGTGTGTGTAAGTGTAAAAGAGGGAGGGAGGTGTCTCTCAACTGTCCAGATTTTCACAGAATGTCTAGATTTTTAGCTCATTTTTAGTCTGTTCCTCATAAAATATGTGGTTTTCTGGGTTTACTATGGCAAATCAGTCAGGACAGAATTCACTAAATAATGACAGGCATTTGAGTTTCAGACTTCGCCGTCTAAGCCGCAGTGATGCAGCGGTAGCATTGTCACCTCACAGCAAGAGGTCCTCCTATTCGATTCTCGGCTGGAGTGCCTTCTGTGTGGAGTCTGCATGTCCTCCCCACGGTCGAGTGGCGTTTGAAAGACATGCCCTAGTTAGGGATAGCAGGTGGCTTGTAATTTGCTTAGGTTCAAAACCTGTACCTTAGCTACAGGAAACAAGGACCTGAATCCTCTACCCAACTATCAAACTGCATTTTTCAGTTGCATTTTTCAAGGAACTGTGAGCTTCAAGGTAAGGAAAGTTTACTGCTGCTCATGCTAAATTTGTTTACAATGTGTAAACCGTTTTTTGTTTAGCAAATGGTATCATTATTGCACAGAATTTAAAAGCAATATTAGTAGCACAATGGTAATAAGCTTGCTTTTGATGCAGGAGGCTGTGGGTACTACTCCCACAGCATGTAGATATATTGCTGATACTGTGTTGCATTTTAAGGGGGTGAGGCGCTGCAGTCCTGAGTATGTCCTCCTTTAGGTGAGATGCCTAGTAACCATGAACCTGTTGTGAGTTTGCCATCCATTCCCTATTGCAATATTACCAGCTTACCATTTTTTTCATGTAATTTATTCTTCAACAGCAGCAGGCACTGAATTTGTAGATGAAAGAATGAAATATAAAGTTATTTGCAAGCAGCAACCTCTTCATTAGTTACAGTTCTCTTTAATGTGGAATTATTCAGATGACTTACTTCTTCAGAGACTGTACATATTGACTGATACTGGTGGATTGTAATGACAGACGTTTGAGTGGCTTTTTATGGTTGAAATGTTCTGAATTGGGCAGTTTTATCATTATTGGTTCATATGTTTTGTTTCATTGCTTAAGTAGAAAAATGTTCAAAACTATAAATTTAAAACATGCTCTAACAAATGATGCTGAATTATACGATGGATAAAATTTAATACAATTAGGAAGGTGAATCAAAGAACTCTTGCATGTTAGCATGGTCCTAAAAATGTGTGCAAGGGGCCTATGACTTGAAAACAGCACAAAGGTAAACTTAACCTACCACTAGTCACACATATTTTCTTTGACCATGGGTTTCAATGTTGTTTCAGTGAATGCAAGTTTCACGGGCACAGAAGTTTTAATGCTAAGTCTGTTTTCATTGAGACTGTATTGCTCTGTTTAGCAAATGTCTTATCAGTGTTTGTGTTATAAAATTTAAAATAAAAGTTTTCAATTAAATCCAAATATCTGTAATAATTGTAGAAGTAAAACAGAAAACAGTATGCACACAGAGTTTTGAGCAGTGTTATGGTAACTGGTAAGAAATAGCCAAGCAATGGGACACTGGAATGGCTACAAAAGAGGGACTGTGCATGTTGGTCTCTGCTCTATTACCCTGCCTAGAGCCCCATTTGACCTTGATCTGGCTCTGATCTATCGCGTTTACCCCGGGCTGAGACTGAAATAAATCCAGTGGGATTAGTGCTCTACCATGGCTAACAGATTCAAAATAAATAAAATAAACACTAAGTGGGAACAAAAGTGAAACATTGGCTTCAGAAATTAGACTGGTGTTCTCTCTGCCTGACTATTGCTCATCTCTGTCTGCATTTGACGATTACAGATCTCTGCATTTGATTTGGATTGGAGCTATTAAGGTTTGGTTACTTCCCACTGTTTTATTTTTACTCTTGTATTGCACTCTGTTCTTTTCTTTTTTTTTTTCTTTTTGGAGTTTTAAGAGGTCTTGGTTAGAGTTGGTTAGAAGAGGACTCTTTTGCAGACAATGAATAAAATCCAGCTAATTAGTGGGAGGAGATGAAAAATAGCACTCCTCATTTATCTACAAGTACTTTGTGGCATCTTTACTTAGATGTAGTGCTGTGTGACTTGCGGTTCTCTGCCTTGACTACTGCTGATCACTGTCTGCATTTGTTTTTTCCCAACCATCCACCCCACCCCTGTTGTGTTTTTAAACTTGGTGGCTTTTCTGTTGTCCACTCCACTATAAATCTGACTTTGGAAGCTCCTTCCAGTATCATATCATCAGCTCATTTGATTGAGCACGGAGATCAACTGGGAAGGCTCCCCTTAGTCTCAAACTTGAATTACCTTCCATTTGCAGCCTCTCCTCTTACTAAAATAATTGCACTTTATTCAGCTGTTTTTACTGTACTTATGCTTACTCCTACTTTATTTAGCTTTTTGCTACATGTTCTTAATGTGTTCAGTTGCATTTAATCTGCTGCATTTATTACTGCTTGTTAGTAGCCTGATTACACTGCAACTATTATTCTAAGCCTCTATGTTCTGATGTAAGCACTTAGGCTCCAAACTGGTTATCTTACATTAGGAAGGTTTGTGGTCTACACTCTTGTGGCATGAAAGGTGTCTTACACCCTTCTGAGATGGGAATTGCTGGCTGAATGCTTATTGAGTCTGTTATTCTAAAAGTGTCTGTTCTAGTTTAAGCACTTGGGATCCAAACCAGTTATTTTATATTAGGAAGGTTTATGGTCTGCACTCTTGCAGCAAGAGAGAACAGCCTACACCTTCTGAGCTGGAAATTGTTGAAGAAAACTTATTGTACCTTTATTTGACTGGCTACACAGCTAGCATGTTTAAAGTTTGAACCTCTGTGCTTCAGGCATTTGGAGAGGTTCGGCAACCACACAACTTGAGAAGGACAGTGCTGATGTTTTCTGTTAAACTCTACAAAAGCTAAGGCTTACATTACCATATCCACTGTTCTGACACTTATTTTGCTGGATTTAATGTTTCTGAGTTAAATATCTGCACTTTTTTCCCCAAAAAATCTTTATTAAATTTACACATATGACAAAGACAATCTTACATTTATGTAAATGAAAAACATACAAATGATATCACTTTAGTTGCAAATAGTTTGCATCACAGACACCATTGAAACAACTGTAGTTGTAAACATTATACATCACTTATAAACCATCCAGTCATTGTCAGTTAAGCATTATATGGCCCATTCAAATTTTGCCTCTTGAACCTTGTTCCTGCTCTGCATGTATTTTTCTCACAATTCTTATTTTTTTCCCTAGGTAGTTTGCACTTTAACTTTTCTAAAGATCCCAATTCCAGTTGTTTTATTTATCTTACTATTTTCACTACTTCTAGTAAAGTTGGTTTAGAATTTGATTTCCATTTTCTAGTAATTGCTTTTTTGGCAGCCACGGTAATTAGACTCAGCTACGCTTTACTATGCCTAGGCAATTCTAATTCTGTAGAATAAACAAGAAAAATCAACTCCCCAGTCAGTCTAACCTGCACACACAGCATCTCCAACAGAGCGGTCTGCAGGGAATCCCAAAACTCCACCAGCTCATCACACTACCAAAAAATATGTTCCCAGCTAGCTACCTCTTTCTTGCAGGTCACACCTCGAACATGTGCTATTCACCTGAGGAAAAAAATTCTTTGGAGTCTACTTGGGGTACAAAAATACCTATGTAACCACTTCCAGGCAAAGATCCTAAATCTTCTAGACCTTGTTGCATATTTGGGAGATATACATATATCCCCCCATCGTCTCTTTGTGAATTGCTTATCCAATCCTTTCTCAGCTGCTCTGATTGATTCTTATAATTATCATGTAAAATTTTATATGCTTTACTAATTAGTCCTTTTTAACAGCTTCTGTTCTAGACTCTATTAAAACTCTACCAGTGCTGGTCTTTCATTTAGGAGCCCCCTATTTCTTTCTCTGTCTATACTCTGATATCAATCCTTGATAGGAAAGGCAATCTCTAACCTACAGTCCAAATAAATTCTTGGCCTCTTCCCATTCTATTACCTTTCCCTTTCTAATTATTTTCTCCCAATACTTTGGTTCCTTTGCCAGTTTTCTCCAATAAATTCCAGCCCCCTCTTGCCTATTATCTGTACCCCCTGACCACAGTCAACCCTACTGGCAAAATCTCTTTCTCCATTCTCATGCTGGCTTGGTTCTTAGAATACTGCCTATTTTATGAATATAACACTCTGTATGACTTTGGCTGTTCTCTTTAAGAGTCTGCATAGAAAATCCATATCTCTCCTCATTTCTTGAGCTTCCTCCCCGTGTCATCATCATTCCTTTCCACTCTGAATTATAGTTTTCTGCTTGTGCTATGTATAAGAACCTTAACTGTGTTGCTCTAAAATACCCCCACAAATTAGGTCATCTTAGTCCGCCTTGTTCTACTGGGAGAATCAGTTTATCCCACTTGACCCTTGTTGTCTTCCCTTCCCAGATAAAATCCTTCAACTCTTTTTTTAATTGCTATCCAGAACTTTTTTTCCAGTTGATAAAAGTATGCCTGACCTGTGTATAAGACTAAAGGGACTAAAAACATTTTAATGGCTTGTATCTTAGTATCCATATAACAAAACTTCCGGTTTCTCAGTTTTTGTATTATCTTCTGTTTAGTCTCTTCCCACATATTCTTAGCCACAACCACAGAGTCATTTTCAGTCCATACTCCTAAATACTTCATTTTATCATGTCCCCATAAATATGGATACTGTTGAACCAATTCATGTCTGGGTACATAATTTACTCCTATCGCCTTTGTTTTAGCTTCATTAATTTTGTATCCCGAGAAGATTTGAAACGGTCTTAAAATGTTCCACAACACTGTAATGTCCATTTCTGCTTTGTCATGCATAAAATATGTACAAACAAAGCCAGCTTTTCCTGACTACCATACTAATTATATCCTTGAATTTCTTAGTCCCTTATTTTCTTTGCCAATGGCTCTAAATATAATGCAAACAAAGGGGAAAGCGGAAAACCCTGTCTGGTTCCTCTGCTCAAGCAGAAATTATCGGAAAGGACCCCACCCACTTTAATTCACGCCTCCGATCCTTCATATATTCTTCTAATCAACCTTACAACTGTATCAGGGAAAGCAAATGCTTCCATTGCTCTGCTCATGAAGTCCCAGTCTACTCTGTCAAATGCTTTCCCTGCATCAAGATCCACCAATAAAAGTGGTACTTCTTACATTCTGCTTCCGTCTGGATCATCAATGCTCTGTTAATATTGTCAAATGTTTGCCTCCCCTCCACAAAACCACACTGATCCATATCTATCAATTTTGGTATTACTTTTGCCATTCTTTAAGCCATTATAGACAAACAATTCATAATGATGGTTTAGTATTGAAATGGGCCTGCATGAAGCTGGATCCAAGAATATCTGCACTTTCTGACCTTTTTTCAGTCTTTAATTATAAATACTTTGGTTCCACTTTAGTGAGATTAAAGGGGACCAGAGTCAATTTCTGGCCCAAAGACTGTGTAAAAGAAAAAAAAAGTGAGCTGTTTTTAACTGGTCACAGGACAATGTTTGTGTGTGTGTTTTTTTAATCAAATCTCCTCTGCTATTTAAGCATCACAGTTGCACAATGCTTGGATCATAACCTACGAAAAAGCTAAGACTTTCATTACTGTATACACTGTTTTGGCACTTGTTTTTCACACCATTTTGTCACAGCATTAACTAAGTGTTTCTGTGTTGAATATCTGCACTTTCTGACATCTTTTACAGTCTTTATTTAGAACTTATGCTCTCCATGCTGTGGCACCTAGCACTGATCTGTAATGAAGCAGACATTTCACAGTGCAATTCCTTCTTGTAATCTGTGTGGACTCTGATCTCTCGCAGTGTAAGTTTCCCTTAAAATACCCTTACTGTCTAGACAATTTTTTTTAAACTACTGCAGCATCTAGTTTGGGCATAGCTGAGTGTTGCTCATCAAGCTCCTTGTGTTATTGACCTATTCAAAATTTAAATTTCCTTCACTCCTCCTCAGTAAATCAGTAGCCATGGATATGCACTTCCTGAATCTCTCTGTGGCCAGTCTGCTGCGATGAGTATTGAAGCAATTGTCTCATATACACTGAAACCCGACTTACTCAATAAAACAGAAAGAATGCGAGATGTGTAAATACACTTTAACATTGCAAGGCAGCCTTTCTGCGGCCAGCGTTCAAGTCACACAGGCACTGTGGTCACTGAACCATAGGTACCAGTATGGTTGTCATAGTCCATGTGGGTGTTAATAACCTGAGATGCAACTCCCTTGACTACATGAAGCTAAACATGATCGAGCTCGCTGATTAAGTGCCTCATGCAGGTATGATTCTAGCACAGAGTAGCATACTACCTTCTCAAAGGATAATGCAATATTACCAACAGAAAAATGAAGAGCGAGCTGTGCCCACTTGTCTTAAGAATAAGAATTTCAAAAGACAAGCCAACCTAGTAGAATCACAATATCAATCGGTTATACAGCAAAAGAAAAAAATCTCGGCAAAGTGCAGCAGGAACAAAGCCCAACATACTAAAAGCCCACTGACCAATCTAGACAGCCAGCTAAGTTATTTATTTACGTGACATTTGTTGACCGGGATAATCCGAGTGAGCTAGTGCCATTTTTCAGCAGAGGCCCAATGAGAAAAGCTCCAGACTACAACTAATCAAGAAAAATTACAGTACTGAAATAACATGCAATAAAATACATAGAATAAAATAATTAAGCAAACGTTCATTGTAGTTCAGTCAAGAGAAATCAGTAAAATAAGACATTTAGATTAAGTATTTAGAATTTAGTAGGCAGTAATAAAAAGCTGGCAAAAAACACATTAGGATTGTCCTCAACAGACAGTTGTATAGTTCAAAGCAGTTTGTTTTACCAGCTACAGTATGTGTAGATTGTTAAATTAAAAGCTAATCATGAGGAAGGAGAGGGTAATGGAAGAGAAACGAAAGGGTTCAAGTCGGATGATTACAGTGACAGGTCCTGGTGCTGTACAGGTGATTTTTGACATTTTTCTTGAATGGACATGGCTAAAATTAATACTTCAAAGGCTAAATCTGAAGGAAAAAAGTGTCTCAGGCAAAAGACATTCACAAAGCTTTCTACAGCTATATCCATAACCTCAATGGAAATACTCAACAATGAGAAGAACTAATTGTCAATGGCTTCACCCACAGTGAACCAGAAGCTACTGCCAATCTTTTGGCTCACAGATTCAGCTCAAATTTCTCCCTCCACTCCCCACTCCCCCAACAGCCCAAAGGAAATACCACAATCTCCCAACCACTACTATGGAAAAGGTTATTAATGCACTTTCCAAGGGCAAAAACACTATCGGTGGGTCTCAACAACATCAGAGAATGCCTTCTAACCAGCATGAAATATGACCTCTCTGGTCCACTTGAATTACTTTTCAACTGTAGCCAACAGTCTGGTTTTGTGCCCAAGGAAGGGAAGATAGCTACTCCAGTCATGGTCCAAACACTGATCTTGGTAACTATAGGTCCATAATGCTGACCAGTCTCATATGCAAGGCCATGGAAAGAATCATTATGGACTTGATAAACGAGGATATAGGCAACCTGCAAACACTGGACCCACCATAGTTCGGCTGTACTAAAGGAATGTCATGCTTATTAAATCTAGGAACTTTCAGAAGATCACCAAAGCAATGTATGAGGGCAAGATGTGCATACAGCTCACCTCAAGCTAGAAAAGACTTTTGATATAATACTCCACTCGGGCGTTGCAGACAAGCGCAATATATTTGAAATAAACCTTTCTACCACTTGCTGGATAGCCAACTGTCTCACTGATGGGACCCAGGAAGTCAAAATAGATGAGGTCACCTCCACCAAGAGGCCAGTCACTACAGAAGTCCCCCAGAGCTCTGTACTGTGCCCACTCCTTTTTGGCATCTATTTTGCAGAAGTGGAAACAAATGCTGAAGGTTTATGGCTGACTAAGTTTGCAGATGATTGCAAGCTGGGGGTTATCGACTCCACTACAGACACCAGCATTCTTCACGAAAGCCTATCACTGACTAACAAATGTTGCAGAAGTCATAGTCTTAAACTCACTGTTAAGAAATGCATAACTGTACCATTTGGAAAGGCAACCATTCCAGCTAATTACCATTTTGATAATACACCCTTAAGTGCGATGCAGTGATCATGAATCTGGGCATGCACATAGACAGTAGCCTTACCTTTGACCACCACGTGGCCAGAGGGGTGAGGAAATCCTTTTATGTTGCACATCTTATAAGCAAGGGCATGGCATCTACATCCAAAGAGGTCACTATTCCACTGTACTCTGTCCTTATCAGAACAATCACAGAGTATAATACACCCTTCTGACCACGCATATGCAGCAACTAGAGCCATCTCAGAGGTTCCTTACAAAAAGAATAAAAAGGTGCAACAAACATGCCTTACACAGAGTCCCTTAAATCCCTTTTCCTCTACTCAGTCTCCTATATATTGCTGAGGGGTGATCTATGCCTGGCTTACAAGACGTCCACAAACCCCATACTTGTAAATCTCCTGTATATTCATAAGTCAAATATTACCAAAAACACAAGATCTAGGGACCTGAATTTTGTCTGCGACTTAAAAAGGGCATGCTGGAGAGACAGATGCATGTCCCAGAGATTTTCCCATCCTATGGAACAGGCTTACCATCTATGTGAAGCTGTGTTGGTCTATTACCCAATTTAAGTGCAACCTAGACCAGTGAATGAGGAATAGGAAATGGACACTGGGCCTGGCACCAGTGTTCCATATGGATGGGTAAGCTTATAAATGCTGGCCCTTAATGTACTATTTAGATCATTACTCTTTCAGGAAAATTTGCTAAGGCTCCCATATCATTAGCCTAATAATCTATGAATCTAGGAGTTCTATTGCATATTGACTTTGTCTAGGTAATTAATTAATTAACTGAAGGTGGCTTGCTTTTAAGAAGACTTCAAGCACAGACGGTTTTGCAGGGGGAAGGATCACTAGTTTTAAGAATAAAATCACTAATTTATGGTCTAATTTAATGAGAGCTGATGATGCATATGCAGTTTTCAAGAAGTGGCCCTATCTGAGGAGAGGATCAAGGGTGTCTAACATTTACAGTATTAAATAATTGTTGGGCACTCCGATAGCTGTCCGTGTAGAACAGCCAGTTTATCAATGGATAGCTGAAGCACCCAGGAGAAAGGTGGTGGGGTTAATGCAGATTTCAACAAATGTGTTAATACAGCTGTTGTGTTTAGAATGGGATACAGAATGTGTTCTACAGATTCATACTGTTTAGTGTAATTCTGACACTTAGATGATCAAGTTGGGTAACCTGAGGAAACCTCCTTTTTAAAAATATTACATTACTTTAGACAAACACACACTAACAGAAAAGAAAACAAGCCAGATTAACATTTTTCTTTCTAAATAAATGATAATCACATATCTTCTTTTTTTTCTTCATAGCTATCATTAGTCCAAAGATACATAATTTGCTCATTTCCTGCCTTCCCTTAAACCTCACTCATTCCCCTTAAAATGTTGCATATATTGTTCCCATAATTTCCATTTCTATGTAACTGGCTCTTTCCCTTTTCTAAATATTCTTCTTCCAGGTCTTTTATCTCTGTAATAACATTCAACACTTCAAATACAGTTGGTTTAGACAATGATTTCCAACTTCTAGTAAATGCTTCTTTAGCAGCCAAAAGAATTACACTTCACAAGGCCTTACTATGTCTAGGCTATTCAGATCCTGAGTCACATTTCAAAAGAATCATTTGCCAAATTACAGCCATTTGCTCACCAAATACTGCTGACAGAGTGCAATGTAGGGGATTTCTAAAATCTGCCAACTCAATACAGTCCCAAAACATAGGTCCCAAGTTACCGCTTTCTTCAGCATCACACAGCCAACATTTGCTATATACCAGAGGAAAATGTTCTTGAAGTTGGCTTAGGTAGGAAAATACCTCTGCAAACACTTCCAATCAAAAACCTTCTCAACATTGTTGCATACTTGTGAACTATACAGTGGATATAAAAAGTGTACACACCCCTGTTAAAATGCCAGCTTTTTGTGATATAAAAAATGAGACCACAATAAATCATTTCAGAACTTTTCCCAACTTTAATGTGACCTATAACCTGTGCAATTCAATTAAAAAACAAACAAATCTGTTAGTGGAAAAATTATAAAAAATAAACACACAATAAGCTGGTTGCGTAAGCGTGCACAGCATTAAACCAATACTTTGTTGAAGCACCTTTTGATTTCATTACAGCATTCCTGGACAAGCCCAAACTATACTCCTCAAAAGCTTTTATAGGGTGTCACTTTCCTAGACCACAGTAAGGGGTTTACTCCCTCCTCTTTATAATTTTGAAATGAGTGGTCACCCATTCTGTATCTCCCTTGTTTTCTAGAAGTACCCCCACTATATCAGGTTAGACAAAGTGACTCTTCAGGGGATCGTGCTTCTGTTGCTGAATGGTGCCTTCATGGTACTGGAGGAAACATAGCGTCTTTTTGGCACTTCACTGTACACTGCTTTCACAGGAAGTTAATTTGACTTGTTCTGACCTGATACTACTTTTAAAACAATATGTTGCCCTTTGAGCTTTCCTCTGTGCTCAGTATTACCAAGACCTTGGCTGTAATGACAAGTCCTGAAGGAGAAAGAGCATGTATGTACTCTTACCAGGGTGGCTTATTCTGGTGGCCCTATCAGTAGACTCTGAAGCACCCTTTCAATCGTTGCTCCAATGATCGCAGTCCATATATACGACCCACATACACTTATGTATTATTGCCACAGTAATTCTTTAGGCAGTACATTCCAAGCAGGATGGTTAAAAGGGATCCCTAAAAATTAAGCCTCATTGCTTATAAGTCTTGTAAGCAGAGGTCATGGCCACAAAAACGTGCCCTCTAGATAACATACAGTATCTACCAAACCAGCCAGTTCAAAAGCAGGATGGACAAGGTTTTGAGTTTAGAAAGCAACCCTCCCTTATCTTTATCAAAAGGGCGATACCGAGGGAATAACTCAAGTTATGGCTAAGTGAATTCACCAGCACACACAACTCCCACGGGATGTGAATTGCTTATGGGGACGACGCCTTGGTCAAAGGCCCACTGCCTCATCCACAATGCTTTAAGTGTGTACTCCCATGTCTACTCATGTATCATACAAAAGCCTGTAACTATAGCAAGATGCGTCTGTGTCTCAACTCCCTTTGCAGAGTATGGAGGGTAAGAATTGCAGTCATCTCAAGCCAGTTTATATGTAGCACATTCTCTTCGACACTTCACATGGTTTAAACCAGGAAGGAGCCAAAAGTGGATTTCTCAACCTACCAGCAAAGCAGTAATCATTGCACTCTACAAAAGGCTTGGAGACAAAAAGAAATCCAACAGCCTACACTGGGTTTCTGATACGAGAAGTAGATCAGTGATGGCATGATGCCAATGAAACCACTAACGTCTCACTACCCTCTGAGGCACACTATTAGGGAATAGTTGAATAGGAGAGTGAAGATGGCGACTTCTGTAAGATCCAAGACATGCAGGAAGTTTCAAAGCTTCAATTCACCTCTGTTGCTTCACCAGGACAGTAGTCCATGACCTTTAAGGACCCCCTTCAAACAGGAAGACGAGACACTGAAGTGTATCCAGTCCTTCTTTAATAAAAAAAAGGGACTTTTTGATCTGTGAATAATTAGAAATTATTCCCATTTACAGTTATTACCAGGACCTGGAACCACAGAAAAGACACACGAAAGGACTGCTACCAGGCAACATCTTAGCAAGGTTGTCAAAAAGCAGTCAAAGAAAGAGAATGCAGATGAATGCTTAAATTTACCTCTTGAAGGGCATGTGCTGAAGCACTACACAGACGTAAAATTATACATAAGAAGCAATAAATTAACTCAAGCAAAGGATAGCTCTTGAATGGGATTTAGATAAATCTTTTTAAAAAAGATGTTATTTTAGACACTTCCTAACTGCACAAAGGGGAGAGAGACACTCATTTTGCATTTCAATGGCTTAAGAATACACATCAGTTATTTCAGACATCATGCCCCAAATTCTAAAGGATATCTGAACATTATCATTGAACATAAAAGATGCCTCATGGCATGCATGCTTTCATCTGTGAGCCTCACAGGAAAACTCAGTCACTCTGGGCCAAAGACACATTTAGTACAACGCACTATCTAGTCTGTCACGACGCCCTAAGTGATGACCTTGGTACCCCTGACGATCTGTCATGGAAGAAGGGACAGCAACCAACGCAGGACCCAAGACTTTGTGAATCAGGCCGACTGAGGGCAACCTGTCAGCAGATTACCCAAATAGAATGACTGCAACAGTGAAACATGAGGAACATCTCTTGTTTCAATGTTTGTTGTTTCCAGACTAGCAACCTCTAAAGATGTCACATAGGAATCGGCATCAAATTTGATTTTGGGTTTTTGGCTAAAAGCCATTTTCACCAAAGAAATATTTACAACCGGTTTTGAATATACAAATGGAGATGGCTAATGTTATTTCAGGAAAAGATCTAGTATGATCATATATATATTTTTTTCATTCTGACAGACAGTGGGAGCTTCTAAATTATATGCATACAATTCATCCTAGCTTTCCTTGTATTCATCCAAATGGTCTTTTGGGATACTTGTGCCATCTTTAATACTCAAGTGTTTTTGTTTTTCTCATAGCTGAGTTGTTTTTGAGGAAGCTACTGTCAAAAATGGTTCGCTCCTAGCCTATACATCCATACAACCTCACAGCTTGCTACCATCCTGGGATACGACCTATATGCAAACAGACTAAAACCCTATACCTTTACTCTGCCTCCTATCGAGTATTAAGGGGTGACCTATGCCTGACCTGCAAGGCGCTCACAAATCCAGCACTGATGGAGGTCCTACACATCTGCAAGTCAAAAAGCACAAGGGTCATCCGATCTACAGATCTAAACTTAGTCAGCGATTCAAACATGCTGGAGAGACAGATGTGTGACTCAGAGATTACCCCTTCTTTGGAACAGGCTTTCTATTCACATTAAGCAGAGACCTTCCCTGGTCCACTTCAAATGCAATTTGGATCAATGGATGGGGAATTGCAAATTCCCACCTGGGGTAGTGGATATGTCCCTTATGGACAGGGTCAGTCTGTAAGATACTCAAGGCATAGGCACAAATCCATTTTCCCTAGGGGTCATATATTGGGTAAAATTGAGCTATATTGGCTAGGCTCATAAGGGCTCTTAAGCAGTTAGCCTAGTAATCTCCTGTGAACCTCTATTCCTCAGCAGGAAGGGATTCAGATGCTTTGCATTTGCTACAGTTGCCCCTAGCCATGACAATCAAGCAGTGAAGTGACTGGCGAAGAACACGTAACTCATTAGTTCAAGTATATGAAGATGGACACCCTATGTAATTCATACATGCTGGTGTCATCTGGATGCTTTTTTCTGCTATGAGAGCAATCTAGGGGTATCTCTACTCTCAGCCATACAGCAAAGGTGTTTTTCAAAACCATTTATAAACCAGGGCCAGCTCTGTTTTAAACACTTGTCTCCACCAGGTGTTAGGAATGGTCTGCCCTTAATAAAATGCTACCCTATCCCTCCCTCCAAAGACAGGGGAGCAGATATGAACTCCTCTATTTGACTCCCCCGTATGACTACATGTAATCCAGCAACCAAAGGTTGCCTGGGTCATAGCACTTACAAGTTTATTAAAGGTTAATGACAAATATGGAAACTCACTAATCAAGGCAGTAGTCTGCCACTTTCCCCATTTTAAAAAAATGTGAAAGAAAATACAATATTAGAGATGACTACATTAAAGCATTTCTCCTTGCTTAGTCCCAGTATAATTCCTTAATGGCCTTTATCAATTTTACCTACTCCTAAATCATCAGTACCTACCATAATAACAGCCAAGTTCTACAACACCACGTGCTAGCAAACATACAAAATTAACAGTTTCTCTATCACAGTTAGTGTAAATGAATAGTCAGCAACAACCAAAATTATATGTAAACCACAGAAAAACAGCTAACAATCTAAACCTCAGCTAAGGAAATCACTGTTTGCCAAGAAGTACAAAATTCTATGCCAAAAAATGAAAAACTTATTTTATTGTAGGTAAGCACTTTTGTTGTGCTACTCACACCACTTCTTCAGACCTTTTACAACCATGCATCACATTACTCTATACTAAAATTGGAATCAGCCCATTAACTTAATTGATTCAATTGAATAAATTAACCTGTTAATCACCCATGAAAAACTTCTATAAAAGCTATACATAGGGTACACAAGCTCGAACAGTCAAACTTCATTCTGCTGTAAAAACATATAGAAAGAGATGCATATATAACAAATAAAGATGCATATATGAACAACATATATAAAAAACACTTACAAAAAACTTATATATGCATACTTTTAGAAATAGGTACATTCATACAGAAACAGAAATATAAAATAAATACTTACATACATTTCTCTCTTTCTACACCTAACCAAAGGGGTACTTAGTTATTATTTAATATATAAAAAATATAAAAAGAGTACTAAACGACTTTTATGTAATCAAATCAAAGGCCTATTCCGCAAAACAGGTTTAAGGGGGATCCCATCATTTAGCCCTTGACTCCTATCTGCTCTCAGTCTCATGATCCAGTGCATCTCTGAAGTCTCAGTTCTGTTTATAATGTCCCCCCTCTATCATTTTCTCTTATTAGTTCCATCACTTGGAAGCTAAATGTATGCTCTGGCCCCTTGCTTTGCACATACCTAGCCAATGCATGTCACATTCTGGTTCCTAAATGTGTAATAAATGTTCTCGTATTCTGAACCTCAATTCCCTGTTGTTTTTTCCCTACATAGAAACTCGAACAATTATTGCACACTGCTATATATACTAAGTTCTTGCTACTGCAGATAGCTTGAACATTAAACACATATTCTCTACTTGTGTCAGGGTGTAAGAAATTATTACTAGCATCTATATATCTACACTGATTACATCTAGTGCATGGTAATGTGCCCTTATTAGTGGTGATGTTTCTGCTTAGTGTTTCTTTGGCTTCTGTGGGATAACATAAATGTCTCTTCAGAGACTTTTTATTTTTAAAGGAGAAATTTGTTTTTTTTCCTACTATATCCCTTATATCAGGATCATGTGTCCAAATGGGCCAGTGCTTCCTAATGACTCCTGTTATAAGGGACATATTACTTGAATATTGGGTGGGTACTCTCAGAACTTTCTTTTTTACTATTGGGTTCATAGTTGTATTATTCCCATTGTCAGAGAAATAGGGCTTCCCAGTTGTATCTCTCAACTTGGCACTCATCTATTACATCAGTTGTAATGTGGTCAGTGTAACCCCACACTCTAAATCTCTGTCTCAGGTCAGTAATCTCTTGATCAAAGTCCTCGTCCCTTGCTGTTAACCTAGATGCTCTCAATGTTTGCCCTTTTACAACATTTTTGAAAATGTGTTTGGGGTGCATGCTCTCTTGATGCAGAATGGTATTTCTAGGACACTCCTTTCGATATAACTTGGTAGTTATTTGACCCTCTCTTGTCTTGAACACCTTTACATCTAGAAATTCCACTTCCTTATCTGAAACCTTCATTTCAAAGGTTAGACAAGATGTATTGGTGTTAACATCATGGTAAAACCTATCAAGTTCTTCCTGGCTACCATCCCATAACAAAAAGAGGTAATCTACGAAACGCTTACAGAATATTATCTGCTTCCAAGTGCCATTGCTTATACGGTTATTCTCCCATAAGGCCATGACTAAGTTTGTGTAGCTGTTGGCACTAGAAGTGCCCATGGCCACCCCTTCTTTTTGTAAATACAAAGTATGGTCAAACAACAACATTGTTCGTAAGCACCTGCTCAGTCAATAGACAGATTCATTCTATTTTTGTCTGTGTATAAGTGCCATCCTTAGTTAAATATTCCCTTAGCATATCAACTCCCAAATCATTGGGAATTGATGTAAAAAGGGAACGGACATCTAGTGTAACTAACTTCACATTATCCATATTTAAATTAATGGTTTTCAAAAAATCATAACTGATTTAAGAACTGTTTGGTATCCCTTAGAATAGTTGCATTCTTGTATACTAATGGCCTTAGTGTTCTCTCCAAGTATATGGATAGCGGTTCTGTTGCCCAATTCTTACCTGAGACTATAGGTCTTGGGGGGGGGGGTTACTGGATCTTTGTGTATTTTAGGAATCCCATGAATAATAGGGGTAAGGGGGCTATTCACTTTGAAATAGTTATACAGGTCTTCAGTTATCCAACTGTCTAGTAAACACTCATATAACACATTTTCCATTTTTTAAGAGACTTTCTTTCTGTTTAACAGTAATAATTTCATACGCTTTACATCATTTAACATTTCTTTCATTTTAGTGTCATAATAACTTTTGTCCATAATTACTATGGGCCCCCCTTTGCTGGCTGGTTTTATTACAATACTTTTGTCATCCTTTACGTCATGTAAGGCTTTGTACCCCCCTCTGGACATGTTATTAAAAGGGGGTGCAGTTTTCATTATCTAACACTTTAAATATTTCCTTTTCACATAAGCTACTAAATACATCTACAATGGGGTGACTAGGAGGGATAAATGTACTAGGTTTTTTGAAAACAGTCCTTCCCTGGTCACAATTGTTCCCAAATAAAAGTCGTAGCAACACATTCCTGCTAAACGTTTTCAAGTCTGTTATACTGTCAGTTACCTGAGTAGTTTGTGCAGGTATGACTGAGAGGCCTCTATTCAGCATCTTCATTTCATCCTGAGTCAATGTTCTGGTAGAGATATTCCAGACTAGGGGTCTTTCATTCTGTTGCTTTACCATCCCTTCTTCGATATCCTCTTGTTAGATACTGCCTGCTGCCCTTTTCTTTTGAATCCTCCTCTGCTCCGTGATCTGCCCCTTTGGGACCCTTGGTGAGCTGGCGTTTTAAATATGTTGTTCATATATGCATCTTTATTTGTTATATATGCATCTCTTTCTATATGTTTTTACAGCAGAATGAAGTTTATGACTGTTTGAGCTTGCTTGCGTACCCTATGTATAGTTTTTATAGAAGTTTTTCATGGGTGATTAACAGGTTAATTTATTCAATTAAGTTAATGGGCTGATTCCAATTTTAGTATAGAGTAATGTGATGCATGGTTGTAAAAGGTCTGAAGAAGTGGTGTGAGTAGCACAGCAAAAGCGCTTACCTACAATAAAATAACTTTTTTCATTTTTTGGCATAGAACTTTGTACTTCTTAGCAAACAGTGACTTCCTTAGCTGAGGTTTGGATCATTAGCTGTTTTTCTGTGGTTTACAAACAATAAACATAGTTGTTACTAGTTTACAAACATGAAGGTCAACATCGCAGTTACCCATTTAAGTCATGTGGGTCAAATTTCTTAACACATTTAACATGGAATTATTAACAACCACAGATTTTTTTTTTCCCAAAAGCAATTCACAGCTAACTGTTAATTGGAAAGCATCAGTTAACTCACATGAATTGCAGGGTGGGCTATCATCACCCTGTTGAAAATTATCTATCGCTTCAACTGCGGTATCAAGCAAATTTTGACAGGAGGGCTACTGTATCATCTTCCACTGCCCTACTTCTTTTGCATTTTTGGCAAAGAAAAGTTAATTTAGTTTCATAGTCATGTACACTATCATGAGTTCTGCATTTTTACCCCAAGCAAAGTGGGGCTTAACCAACATGTGACTTTTAATTGTTTTTAGTCTGTGAATTTAAAGTGACATTCACCCAAAGGGATACAATCCACTAGTAAGTCATCAGTGGTGCAAACGAGAAGGGGCCCTAATGTAACACTATCAGCAGGAGGCTGGTTAGTACTTGTATTATTCTTAAAGAACCAGCTTAACTTGCACATTAAACCTACATAGTTTAGGTCAACCCAAGTGTTCATCTCTGAGCAAGTTCTCTGCATTTTTGCTCCCTAGTGCCATTTTACTAAGTACTGGCATTTCTTACGAATGTCAATGGTCAGCAGTAACATGTCACTGCCGCAGGTTGCCTTTTTAAATGTAGAGTGCTGCATAAAACACCCCTTTCCAGCAACTCGTCAATATAAAACATGTCCAAAGTATTACATGCAAACAAAGCAAGGAATAGGATAACCCTTGTAACCTGTGAAGGAGAGCAATACCACAACAGCACTTCTACATCTGAAGAGTCTAGGGATACACAAGGAAAGCACTAGCCAGCAGAGATCACAGAATGCTGCTCAGAATATTTAGCACAGCCACTTACTAATAGTTAAGGAGTTAATGGTAAGGTACACCCCGCTGATAATAATCACACTACTACAGCCTAGTTACAATTCGGCTGACTGTTAGCACATAAATGTTAATGCAACTTAAAACACTGGTCCTGCACTTACTTTCCTAAACCTTGCATGGAAAGAAAGTACACTTGTGCAAAATCTTACTATTACAGTACAGGTCCTTTTCACTGTTGCAGTATTCAGCACTTCTGGGATCTCCTGCCAAGGATTGCCCAATGTCTGGCCAGTATACCAAAGACGTTATTATCTAGGGAACATTGTATGTCAGACATATGCTCCCCGCACAAGCGTAGGAAGTAAAGTTTATGTACATATGCTCCCAACTCACAACTGAAGTGCCCCATGAGAACTAAGACTCTGGGTGGAAAGAAGGGCATAGGACATATACATACAGAAAAAGAAAAGCTGGAGAAAAGTAGAGGGAACCTCTCAGCCAGTACAAAAAATACTACCTATGCAAAAGGAAGAGACAAGGTGGGTAAGGAGGGAGGGAGTGAATACTACAAGACAAAAGGACATCTACTGTTATGGTAGGATTTACATAACTGTACTATGTCCTTCCATATCACTGTTGCAGTATTCATAATCTCTGGGAGAGTATAAAAGCTACTGTGACGGCAGGGAGAAGGACGGCAAGGAGGCGCCCTCTACAAAACCATGAAAGATAGCCTTGGCAAAACCTGCCCTGGCCCTGGAAATGACATCCAATTTGTAATGTTTTGTGAATGTGTTACTAAAGACAAGCAGTAGCTTCAAGGATGGAGTTGATCTCCAAACCTTTGAAGAAAGTCCCTGAGGAAGCCACCGCTCTAGCAGAATAAGCCATAACAGAAGCAGACAACTGCTTATCATGAAAAGAACACAAAAAAATGGCCTGAGCATCTTTGAGGAGATGGTTTGCTTACAAACTGCTAAACTCAAAACCCTGGTACGAACAGAAACAAAAAGCTGATCAGATTTATGCAAGGACTTAGTCTTGCCTAAATATCTGAGCTGTCTAAGCAAATCTAAAGTATGAAGAACCTTTTCATTAGCAGATTGCAGAGAAGGGAAAAAAAGAAGAAAGCTGGATAGACATGATTAAGGGACAGCTTTTAACCACCTTGGGCAGAAAAGAAGGATTTATATGGATAGATACCCTGTTTTTATGTTGTTGTTTGTCTTTCGGCTTTTCCCGGTTAGGGGTCACCACAGCGGAACTCCGGTCCGCTAATGATTGGCAGTAGATTTTTATGGTGCAGAGTTGCCAGCTCGATGCCCAACCTTCAACGAAGGCACTCCCAATTCAGCATGTCTTTCGGAATGCCACTCTACCGTGGGGAGGACATGCAGACTCCACACAGAAGGCACTCCCCGCACTCCAGCCGAAAATCGAACAGGACAACCTCTTGCTGTGAGGCAACAATGCTACCGCTGCACCACCACGGATATACTAGATACCCTGTCTCTAGGAAAAACTAAAAAAAAAAGGAGAGACTGCCATCAAGGCTTGTAATTCAGATACCACTCTGTCAGAGGTCAAAGCAACCAACAAAACAGTCTTCCAGGTGCAATGCTGCAAAGAAGCAGCAGCAGGAGGCTCAAAAGAAGCCCGAGTCAAGCTTTTCAAGGACAAAATTAAGATCACAAGAAAGAGGAATCCGCTTTCTTGGGGGTCTAATATGAAAGATACCTTTAAGAAACTGCTTGACCTCAAACCTAGAAGCCAAAGGAGGAGTAAGTGGCAGACAGGCAGAAATCGCTGACAAGTCGGCTTTTACAGAAGAGTAGTATGCCAATCCAGCATGTAGCAGATCACAAAGATAAGAACCAAGGATCCTGGTGATATTTAAGACACCAAACAGAAAATCTCTTCCATTTGGACATATATGTTTTTTTTTGGTATTGGGTTTCCTGTCCTCCTGCGGAACCCTGAGCAAATCCTCAAAAAACTGGTGTTAGAAAGGGATCAAAACCCTACCACCCAAAATGTTAGTTGAGGAGTGGAAAGATGATGGTGAAAGAGCGTCCCTTTGTCCTGTGCGAGATCTATGTGGTGAGGTAAAGTGATGACTGCCCTTGGCCAGATGGAATAAGAGGGGGTACACCAACGCTATCAGGGCCAAAAGGGAGTCACCAACAAGATTTTTGGAGTCCCCTTCTTGATTCTGTGAAGGACCCTTGGAAGGAGAGGAAGGTGAAAAAAGGCATACAGGAAACATTCCCTTCCAAGAGAGAGAGACATGGCAACCACATTCCAAGCCAAAGGGCTTGGGACTCTGGAACAGAACTGAAGGAGTTGCCTGTTCAAAAGGCAAGCAAACAGATCTACTTATGCAATACCCCGGCAATGAACTATGTCCAGAAACATATCCCTGTGAAGCATCCATAAGGATGTGTCCTAGATTTACTGAGAAAATCTGCCACAAGATTGCTCTCTGAAGGTACATAGACTGCCTGTAGGGTGACCTACAGATTGATGGCTATTTCCCATGCTTGAAGGGATAACCTGCAAAGAAGTCAACACCTCGCATGACAGCAGTGTTGTCCATAAAAACCTTCAAGTGAACTGGGACCCAGAGCACATGGAAAGCCTGAAGGGTAAGAATGAGAGTCTGCATTTCCTTGATGTTGATGTGGTCCACCCTCTGCTGAGGGGACCAAAGGCCTACATCTTCACGATGCCTGAAGTGCCCCCCCCCCCCCCCCCCCCCCAGTTCTGAAGCATCTGAAAAGTTTGAGGCAGCTGATGAGGGTGGAAAGAAACACAAGGATTGAGAAATACCTGCTGAATACATCAATGAATTTCCCGTTTGAGGAAAGGGAGTAGAGGAATGAGATGGTTCAGTGGAGGAAAGGGCTTAAGCCACACTGATTTTGGGTACTACTAAAACTTGCTCATATGAAGCCTGGCCTAGGGAAGCATGGGGATAATGGAGGCCATATATCCTAGAGTTCTCAGAAAGTCCCTGGCTGGGAGAGAGGACAGGGGAAGCAGGGACAGAAAGTAATTCATGATGGACAAAACTTTGGAGATAGGAAGAGATGCCAGCATTCGAACACTCTGGAACTTGCAGCCTAGGAAAAAGTGATCCTAAGATGGAGTCAGCACTGACTTCTGAAGATCGACTGTGAACCCCAGGCTGTCTAACGAGGAGCTGGGTAAAATGAAGATCCTGCACCAGCTTCGAATGGGATGAAGCCTGCAGTAACCAATCATCCAGACAAGGAAACATCTGAATTTCCTTAAGCCTGCAAAAGGAGATTACAGGGTCTAGACATTTGTTGAACACCGCTGGGGCTGTGGAAAACCCAAAGGGCAAAGCAGAGAACTGAAAATAAGACAAAGAAACAGAGAAATGCAAATATTTCCTAAACAGAGGGTGGATAGAAATGTGAAGCTAAGTGTCCTTCAGAAACAAAGAAAACAAGAAAAGCTTGGGGGAGCAACAGAGGAAACTGTCTGAAGAGACAGCATTTGGAAGGAAGGCACTATGGCAGAAGTGTTCAGAAAGGAAAGATCCAGGACAGGTCTCCAGGATCCCTATTTCCTGGAGACTAGAAACATCCTGGAATAAAACCCTAAACTCCTCTCTGTGTGTGGAAGACGTGAACGGTACCCTGAGCCAGCAGACCCTGCAAAACCCGTGGAAAATGAGAAGACTGTTTTGTCTGGTGTTGAGGAATTCCAGCAACGATGGGAAGGGCCTTCCTTGTTGTAAAGTAACCCTGCCTGATGATGGAGAGAACCTAGATGTCTGTGGTGATCAAATGCCAAAGTGGGAGAGATAGAGAAAGTCTGAAGGACAAGGGAACCCAGCCAAGAGAAAAGGAGGGAAGACAGTCGGATGGCTGTAGATTTGTCAGAAAGGACTGCTCCTGGGGTCTGGGTGCCTGAGTAGGCTTGTCAGAGAAAACCTGCCTAGGAGCAGTCTTACCTTTGGAAGAATGTCTAAGTACCCCAAGCAAAAAGCAGTCTTCCTAGGGTGGTTCCTCTGAAATCTGGGAATAGGAGAGACAGAGACCTGCTTCAAAACCTTCTTGACCTTACCTTGACCCCATAAGGTCTTGAAAAGGGCAGCAACAGCAGTAATAAAATGCTGGATACCCAAGGAAGCATTCAGAAGTTTCACTATGACATCATCTGGCAAGGTCTGAAGTCAAAGCCAGGAGTAGTGTCTCATTATACCGCCTGAGGCAGTGGTCCTAAAGCATGCATCTGTTGCATCACAACTGCATTTGATAGAGTGACAGGCAACTTGAAATGTGGAACTGAGCAAGGAAAAAGCTGAGGACTTACCCTCATAGTCAGGCATATCAGAAACAATTCTCCCAACCTGGGAAATGAGAGACAGTATGCACCTTGTTGTACAAGTATAGCAATTAATGACCCTGAAGGTTAATGAAGCAGAAGTGTATACCTTTTCACACATCCTTTCTAAGGTGTTACTGTCCCTCTCTGAAGGAAAGAGCTTCAAAAACGGCAAGAGCCTAGACGACTAATCAGCAGAAACAGAAATCACTGCAGTAGCAAAGAAAGGGCATTTACACATGAATTTGCAGGCATCCTGCACCTTATAGAACCTATCAGGTTTCTTTGGAATTTGAGACAGAGAATCAGGTGTCAGGGAAGCAGCACAAATGGGATAAAATAGAGCAGCCCACACAGGAGGAACACCTGAATGTTTAGGAGAGTCCATTTGTAACAAGTCATAACAGCTCATTTGGACATCCGAAAATTGGGAGCAATTCCACATGAAATGCTCCATCATGCACAGGATTGTGTTACCAAAAGGAAAAAGTTAATCCAAAGGAGAATCATGACAGAGATTGCTTTTACTCAGACCCAAAATCTAAAGGTGAAGGTAATTGGAAGGAATAGGTGAAGAAGTCAGCCTCAGAATCCCCATCCGAACATTCTGGGTCTCTAGCCCTTTTAGGGGTACAGGACCAAGGAGGGACAGGAACAAACTCTCTGAGGAGGCTTCAGTACCATCAAAGCACTGAACAAAGCCAGGAGTAGTGTCTCATTATACCGCCTGAGGCAGTGGTCCTAAAGCATGCATCTGTTGCATCACAGTTGGTCCTGTTGGTCCTGTACCCCTAAAAGGGCTAGAGACCCAGAATGTTCGGATGGGGATTCTGAGGCTGACTTCTTCACCTATTCCTTCCAATTACCTTCACCTTTAGATTTTGGGTCTGAGTAAAAGCAATCTCTGTCATGATTCTCCTTTGGATTAACTTTTTCCTTTTGGTAACACAATCCTGTGCATGATGGAGCATTTCATGTGGAATTGCTCCCAAGTTTCGGCTCCAACCTTAAAAGAAAATACTGTCAAAATATCCTCCAACTTTGACTAACTGGACCCAGCTATTCTCCTATATAAGTGTCTCTGCCCTCCTGGAAGACCAGAACTGTGTCCACTAAGCCCCAACCCCATAAATCGTCGGGGATATCATCCAACCTTAAAAGAAAATACTGTCAAAGTATGTTTGTACTACATGTTTAATCCTAAACTTCTCAACTGTGTGCCTAGTCTACCTACTTGCCCAGGACTGCCAGCAGCCAACAGCACCAGTCCCCATCAACTATTTGACCAGACCCTCATTCTTTGCACTGCCATCACTACCATTGTTATTCCCATCTCATATCCTTTAATACTACTTTTTCCCTTCCCATTCCCTTTTTTACCCCTTCCTTTACCTCCATACAACTGAATCTAAACCTTTCGACCACTAGGTGGCACCCTTCTACTTCTATGTTTTCCTCCCTTTCTGCTCTTTGCCACACTTACTGGTTACGCTGATCTCTACACCTGTATCTTTTACTCTATTAATTACACTTTTCTTTTCCCCTGGCCCTTGTCAAACCACCCTCCTATTCCTACTTGTCTACTATAATCTGCCTTATCACCTACCCCATAGTTCCTACTATTTACATTACCTGTTTTAACTTACCTACTGTTATTCTACTTTACTGATTGTTTTCTTCTGAGCCATTATCTACTCCTTTGTTTCTTCCCGCTCCGTTCGCCCTACGGGCTCACTCCGCTCCCCTCCCTGCCCCCAAATCCCACCCGCCCCTAGTGCCTCTAGCTATATCCCTCTTGTAACCACACCCACTTCCTCCCTACACCAATCACCCACAACTCCCTAGACACACCCCCATCAGCATATCATCCTACTGTAACCACACCTACAGCTAACCCAAAATACCACACTTCTTTTTCTAAACTCACACCCCTAGCACTATTCCTACTACTCTTTACTCCACCCAACCCTGTTACTCTTTCCTTATCCACTGCACAATAAACTTACAAAACACATAAGACAACCAAATCAAGTAACACCAAGTAACATTTTAGTCATGGCTTTAAATCCCCCATCTATCTCTATTTTACTATTACTATCTCTTAAACTATCATATCTTTATTACCTCACCCAGCCTCCTACTTCTTATCATTCACAACTTTATCACACAACCTACCACCTGAACTCCCCTCTCTCACCCTTAAACTCTCCTATTTCTCCCCATCTCTACCCAATAACACAACTTCTAACCTTCTCATTCAAAGTTTTCCCCTCACTGAGAAACCCCATCCCCATAGTAGCTAAAGACCCTCTGACCATCACTACAGATCCTAATCACTTCCTCACTCTACTCAGTTTCCTTTCTAACCCAATCTCTCATCTCATCACCAGCCTTTTATCGGGTGACATCCATCCCAACCCTGGCCCCTCCACCTCTTCCTCCTCAAACAGGCCAATATTATTTACTTCTCTAAACTCACAAAGTATTGTCAATAAAGTCCCTACTCTTCACGCATGGCTCATGTATAACAAACCTGACATACTATCTATTTCAGAAACATGGTTAAAACCCTCTATAAAGGATTCTGAAATTACTCCACCTAGCTATTCAATCCTTAGAAAAGACAGGACCCAAAAAAAAGGTGGTGGAGTTGCTCTCCTATATTCTTCTTCCTTACTAGTTACCCCCTATAACAAACCTACTCCAAAATTTAACAATGCTGAAGTACTCCTCACTCTCCTACAAGTTAACAAGCACAAATACATCTGTCTAGCATCCCTTTACATCCCCCCAGGGGACAATATTTCAACACTTGAAAACATCCTCTCATGGCTCTCTAACAATATCAGCAATGAAACCATAATCTTAGGAGATGTAAACATCAACTGGGCCTCCATCCAGTCTTCAACCAACCCTCTTAACATCAACCTATTTAAGTTTTCCCAGCTAATCAATACAATAACACACCCATCAACAAACCCCTCCCGTGGCACCATCCTTGACTGGATTCTAGTGTCACATCCCCACTATTTCTCAGACAGTGGTACTCTTCCAGACCCTCTTAGTGATCATTTGCCTACTTTCACTCACCGTCTCCCTTGCATCTCTTACCGAACCCATAATTTCATCACTACCCGCAATGACAAAAACTTCAACCCATCAACCTTCATATATTCTCTAAAAGCAGTAAATTGGAACAATCTAAAGACACTACCTTTAGAAGATGCAGTTGCTCACTTCAACTTTACCTTCTTAGAAATACTTGATTCCCAAGCTCCTCTAAGAACAAAAAGAATAAAAACAAATTCTGTCCCCTGGTTAACCAAAACGACACTATCAATCATGCCTTAGAGACAAAGCCTGGGGACTCTATCTGAGAAATAAGACCCCAGAACAACATATTGCTTACAAAACCCTTGAAATAAAGTAAAAAGCTTATAATCTCTGACAGACAAAAATACTTCTTCACACTCCAAAACAACAATAAAACTAACCCACAAAAGTTTTGGAAGGGAATCTCTACCCTCCTAAACCCCAGCAAACCACACACCCCAACCCCAGACCCAAATATCCCAGACCTAGATCTAGCTACACAGTTCAACTCCTTTTCATCGACTCTATTAGCAAACTCACATCCTCCTTCACACACCCCTCCTCATTACCTAATACACCCCCAATCTCTCCCACAAACAACCCTCCCATCATCACCACTTCCTCCTCACTCTCATCTTCTCACCATCCATCTTCCACCTCTTCCACTACCCTAACTCCCTCTTCACCCATATCTTCCTCAAATTCTCTCTCTCCCAACTCTTCTCTATTCTCATTTAAACCTATTCCCACTTCCACCATAAAGAAACTCCTTCAGAAACTGAAGCCGTGTACCAATGCTCCTGACAACATTCCCTCTTACTTCCTAAGTATAGCCGCAGAAGCTATTGCCTATCCCATCAGCATTCTAATCAACCGCTCCATCCAAGAATGCACAGTGCCCCTACTATGGAAGCAAGCCTTCATCATCCCCCTCCACAAAGGAGGCAACAATTGCAACATCAATAACTTCCGTCCTATTGCTATCCTGTCGCCCATATCTAAACTTCTGGAAAAATGTATCCAGCTTCAACTCCTACCACATCTCTTAGATAACCTTTTAACCCCTACACAACACAGATTCAGGCCAAATCATAGCACTATGACAGCCCTCCTGTCCTTTCTTGAGACTGTTAATACAGCACGAGACTCCGGTCACATTGTTTCCACCTTACTACTAGACCTCTCCAAGGCCTTCGACACTATTTCACACAGCCTGCTCCTATCCAAACTGTCAGAACTTAATCTCTCTCCCTCCTCCATAAATTGGTTCTCCAGTTATTTATCAAACGGATACCAAGCTGTAATATGGAAGAAAGCCACTTCCTCCTTCCTTAGCACCCCCACTGGAGTTCCCCAAGGATCTATTCTTGGTCCCCTCCTCTTTAATATATTTATAAACGACTTCCACAAATCTATCCCATTTGCAAACATCATCCAATATGCAGACGATTCCACCATTATCTGCTCTGCCACCTCCCCCTCTCTGCTCCAAAAACTTACTCAAGAAGCTTTCTCAATTACTGAGCATTGGATGAAAATAAATCACTTAGCACTCAATGCCTCCAAAACAAAACTAATGGTATTTAACCCCTCCAAATCTACTTCTTTCGATATAAACTCTTTCTCAATTACCAGCCAAAACAACTCACCCTTGGAACTGGTATCTGAAACTAAGCTACTAGGTGTTCTAATTGACAATCAGCTTAAATTCAACTCCCATCTACAACTAAATATTAAGAAAACTCATCAAAAACTAGGTATGCTCTACCGGCAGAATCAGTATCTTACTAGATCATCCAAAATCACTCTCGCTTCCTCCTTTCTCATCCCCTCTCTTCTTTACGGGGCTCCACTACTGACTAATCTTCAGACCTCTCTAAAAAGCCAGCTTTCCTCCTGCTATAACAAAATTGCCAAATTCAAATAGCCATAGGTCCTCCACCCACCACTGTTCCTCTCTCCATAAACTAAATTGGCTCGAACTACCTAATCATCTTATCTTTATACAGCTGACTTTAGCTCATAAGCTCATTCTTAACCCCTCTCTTTGTCCCTCCCTGTCTTCTGCCTTCAAAATGCACCTACCAAATAGAGTCTTAAGGTCCAACAATCAAAACCTACTCAAAGTTCATAAACCATCTTATCCCCCAGGTAAACACTTATTATCCTCTAACCTGTCCCGTCTCTGGAACTCACTCCCACCATCCATTCGTACCACCTCTAATAACTACATATTCAAAAATTCCCTCCATACACATCTCAGGTCCCAGTGGGATTGTTCCTGCTCCCACCCCTCATAAATATATGGCATCCAACCTCCTCTATGCCTTCATACTCAACTTTACCTAACAAAGCTTGTGCTCCTTCAGAATAACTACTCTGTAATGTAATGTTATGTTCCCTCTCAATTACAACTCTGTTATGTAAATCACATTACTGTCTCAGTTCACTTACTTCGCATTAATCTTCATTTATTGTAATGTTGAATGCTTCTTGAATTTTGAGCAAAATGTTTTATCTACTACTTGTATAATTATCATTATTTTAGCAATCTTGTATGTACCTAATTTTGTCTGTGCTGGAGCTTTTCTCCCCAGGACTCCATTGAAAACGGGTTCTTTTGGCCCAATGGACTATCCTGGTAAACCAACTGCAAATAAATAAATAAATAAAATAAAAAACAAGCTCAGAGCAAAGTCCTGCCATCCCCTGTGTGGAGCCAGTGGAGTAGGCACCACATCCTTAGTTTTTTGCCTTCTCTTCAACCCTGGACGGTCATCCATGCTGACAAAACACGGAGGTTCGAACCCTGCCTAGACTCAATCAAGGTACCCAGCACCTCTTCCCATACAAAAATTTGAAGAATCTTCCTTAGGTCCCTCAGAAATAACCTGTCGTGGTTCTACTTCAGTGTCCACAGCAAATGTCTGCAAGGCCGCCAAAGATGTGTGAGAAGAAGGTTCCATACTGGCCTCCAAGAAGTTCTTGGCAAAGGAAATCGAAGGTAACACCAGGCTGTCCTCTGGGTTCTCACTCACCTCAAGACAGAAGCCTAGTGGAAGCTGGACACCAGTAGAGTCAGGCCTAAAACTTCCTGGCCCCCTCCTTAAGCGGCCGCTGTACCTTGTGATGAGTGGATTCTGCCATGGTTCCTCGGCCGAAAAACTTAAGATAGTGGTTCTCAAGGTAAATGGAAAGAGAAGATGACCACAAAGTCTTGGGAACAAAAGCCTGACAAATGGAACCCTGCATGTGGCCGTGGGATGTAGCTAAATGAAACAGGAACCTATCATGGCCATCTTTATGGATAATTTGTCACCCACACTGGCACTTACCTTTCTTGGATAACATGGAATCCAGTCAACAATATCAGAAAGAAAAAATAAATAAATAAAAAGAACTCCAACGGGGTACTTATCTGAAAAAAACTAGGCTTGGTAAAACCAGCACAGAGAAAGATGTTCAGGCACACGTAAAGCAATGGCATTCGGACTGGTTGCAATGAAGTTCTGAGTTGGGAGCGTATATACTTCACCTTCATACCCTATGCTTCCGTGGAAAGCATATATGTCTGATTTAAGACATTCATTAGGTAATACAGGCTTTGGTACACTGGCTGGACAATGGGCTATCCTTGGCAGGAGATCGCAGAGGTGATGAACAGTGCAACAGTGATATGGAAGGACATCTTAAACTTGAAAACTTGTAGTATTTAACAGTTCTAAAATTGTAACCAGTAAGTTAGGGCTTGTAGTTTAAATTTGAAACACTAACTATCCTTTCCCTTAATTAAATTTCTCCATCATAAGCTGCAGTGTTTATTTACTGATAGGCTCAATCTGTTATTCAGAAACCTAGTGTAAACTTAAAAAAAATGCTCATCTCCCCCTTAATATTTCCACTTTTCACAGACTTTCAGCTCCACTAGCTTTAGCTTTAAAGAAAATGCTCAGTAAGAATGACACTGAAACATGTTACTCTCAAAAAGTATTTCCAGAGACTAAAGAACGTAGTGGATTCCTTCTCAGATTAATATTGGAACAAAACCATTACTCAAGGCTGTAAGTGAAGCCGAAGTCACAAGGTAACAAATACTAAAGAAAATTACTTGGGAGAAAGAATCAGAAGAATATACTTCATTTGTTACTACCATCACTGTCAGTCAAGCAACAAGGCAGACATTCTACTTCACTTCATGTGCAAGTCATGTGCATACTAACTTCAGGGGCTTCTTTTCTCAGGCAAATCCCTAGGGAACATCTTTTAGCATTTAACTGCCTGCAAACTAAATCAATGAAACATAAAGCCACAAAAACAAGATACATAAGGTACTACTGTCCCCCCCCCCCCGCCGAGAACTGTCCAGCAACAGACTTTACACCACAAAAAAAAAAAAAAAAAGCTCTCAGACATTTGCAATGAAGAAAGCATCTATTATACTTAATGACACCACCCAAGCCCTCTGCAAAAGTGGTACACACACTGAAAAGTCATCATCTCAAATTTGATATAGTGACTATGAATGTTAAAATTCACCAAAATCCGAGAGTATGTTGGGAACAATATATGCAGAGCAGGAACAAGGTATGCAGAGCAGGAACAAGGTTTAAGAGGCAGGATTTGAATGAGCTATACAATGCTTAACTGGCAATGACTGGATGTTTTATAAGTGATGTACAATGTTTACAACTATAGTTGTTTCAATGGTGTCTATGATGTAAACTGTTTGCAAATAGAGTGATATTTTGTATGTTTCTCATTTATATAAATGTAAGACTGTCTCGGTCATATGTGTAAATTTAATAAAGATGCCTGGGGAAAAAAAATCAGACTATGTGGGATCCCCTTGTCCTCTGGGAAAATGAAGGAGAGATGGGAATAATAGCCCCACCTCTATGCAACAGAGGAACAGCCCATCTAAATCGCCATATCCCTGGGGACAGTTCTCCAGACCAGGCAAGAGGTTGACAGGACTACTGCAAATTTCCCTTTGAAACCTGTTCCCAGGAGACTTGACTGAGGGTGCTAAAGCACCAACACTGCCTGATGCTTTGCAATCCTTCTCTGTGACAGTATTTTCTAAGTGCTGGACTGGTGTCTGAGATACCCTCCTCAGTGTTTAGAAGACAAGTCCTCTTCTGGACACCTTCTAATACATCCTGAGAAACTAACTATCCAGGACAGCTTGTGTAAACTGTTCTCACTTATTCACATCTAGTGCACTGATCATAGTGTGTTCTTTTCAATTCATGCAGTAAAGCTGGTGTCTCTATTGAGAAAAACAGAGCATCAAAGGCAGAAAGCACAGAGTGCTACTGTTACAATGTAGCACAACCACAGTACTGATTATGCAGCACTGAATACCATGACTAAACAAATTAAAGGTAAGAAAATGATTTAAACGAAACTAAGACAAAGCTACAAATTACTTAACTTGTTCACATTGTTTTCTCACATTTAAATTTTTTTATTAGAGATCCATATGCCTGCAGAGAACTTCACAGCTCATTACTGAGAGTGCAGGCAGGTGTGAATTGTTTACAGAAAAGGAGATGTAATCACGGTCACACAGTGCAAGCAAATCCAAAATGTTGCTGCCTAGACCCAAGTGTCATGAGACCAGTATACATGAGTGAGGGACCCGCTGAAAGGGCCTCCTCCATAGTCTCCTTCAATCTGTAATCAGGGAATCATGTCAGCATTTCCACAACTAGGAAATGAGATAGCCAAGAAAGATAAACAGCAACTCTAAGGCCCAAAGTGGCATAAGAAAGCATGCTGTCCATTGGTTTGGACCTCTTATCAAGGAAGATATGTTGTGGTATCCAGGACCTCAGCTGGACTGAGGGCTGAGGGAATCTGTGCTGTAATGTTTAGACAAGTGGTCACTTTGCATGCCTACACTTTAGAGAGGATATCAGTCTTTTTAAGAGCAGGAGGAGTAGGAATTGAGGTGCTTCCAGGCTGGAAGACTCATCCTTGAGAAAGCTTCTACAAGGTTTTCAGGCTTTCTCCCCACAAACTGGTTCAACCTCTTCAGGAAAGAAGGCAGAAGACCCACAAGCCAAAAAATACAGGGATTCAAAATCTGATTTTCCAAGGGAGGACTGCTATGTGGGTAAGACAAAGCTATACAAACTGGATGTCTTATCACACTTGAACATCTCTGAAGCAAGGACACTGATCTTCTGTGACTCCATCTTTAAAACGTATTCAGACAGAGGAATATGCACTCCTCACTCCAACCAAGACGGTCCAGATCTCAAACATTACAAATGTGACCGAGTGTCAGATGTTAAGCAGTGCGTCTCCATTTTAAACCGAAGGCAAAGCTTAAAAAGGATATGCCTGTGCAAGGCCCTGAGACAAGCAACAGTTTATTTCACCAAACACAACACATCCCATCAAACATTAAAAAATACTCATTTCCATTATCCTGGGGATGTCCGAGTGTCAATTTGGAGTAGGAGGGGTAGTAGATTCATCTTCAACCCTTGCAAGTGAAGTACTGACTCTGGGGCAGTAGGTAGAGAATGCTCTCTGGGCTCTAGTTCAACCACCAACTCTTTGTTGAGGTAATCAACGTTCTGTTCTATGCAAGTAAGCCAGACAAATGTACTGCTGAACTATTGGGACTGCAGCACTCAAATCCTGAGGTCGGGTCCAGAAAATAGTTTGCAAAGGCCTCTACTGTTATCCTCTGCATACTCCGCTGACAAATGAAGACAACTTGAACAAAGGCTAGTTGAAGGAAAGCTTACAGGCCAAATGGAAGCCCTCTGCCATGAAAGTGCAGAGATCTAGAGTGATTCTCTTATTTGGTAGGCACTTGTCATACTGGCATCATCCAGTAACTTTCTGGAAGAAATGGCAGTATTACTTAGTGACAATCCAAAGCATGTATCTGACGTTTGAAACACAAGCATTAACGTCGACAACTGGGGAGAAAAAAACAATTTTGCAACAAGAAAAAAATGCACTTTACATCACGTCCAACTTCCCCCCGGAAACATTCTTCCTAGTGCTGTTTTTTAAAGAAACGTTGGGAGTATAGTTTATCGTTACTGTTGTGGTTGACCGATACAGACGCAAAGAAACTATATCTGGAAGGTCTGGGCCAAAGTCATCCAAATAAAGTTCACATATTTTTCATGTGACATCCAGAAAGTACAGTTGTGTACACTTACCATAAATGTAGATGTTCGAGTGTATTCACTGTTGCAGTCATTATCTGCTTGCAGGTAGCCCTCAGTCGGCCTGATTAACAAAGTCTTGGGTCCTGCATTGGTTGCTGTCTCTTCTTCCATGATGTCAGTTCGTCAGGGGTATAAAACATGCAGCCAATGCCATTACATCAGTTTTTCTTGCCCCAGATGTCAGGTGCCCCCTAATGGGAAGCAATTAAACATAAAAATATAATGATACACCTCCAACAAAAAAGCAAATACACCAAAAAGCTTTTAAGCATAGTAAAGGAAAGTAGAGGTATAGCCAAAAGAAGTTAGGGGGCTAGAGGGAGGGTAACCAGGACTGCAACAGTGAATACATTCGAACATCTACATTTATGGTAAGTGCACACAACTGTACTATGTTCTTCGTGTTTCACTGTTGCAGTCATTACATTTGGGTAGATTCCCAAAGCTATGGTTGTGAGGAGGAATTTAGATAGCATTAGGACCAGCTATAAGGCCCTGCAAGACTACAGTGGCAAAGTCGGCTCTGGATTTAGAGAAAATTAGCAAATGATAATGCTTGGTGAAAGTATGTACAGAACTCCAGGTAGCAGCTTCTAGGATGTCCCTGGAGAAAGGCTGTAGAGGTAGATGCAGCCCTGGTGGAATGAGGTCTGATCCCCTGGGGGGATAGGTTTTCCATGGTGCTTATAGCAGAAAATAATGCAATGGCCTATCCATTTAGAAATGGTTTGCTTTGAAATAGCCTTCCCCTCTGCCCCTGCAGCAAATGCCACCAGTTGTTCAGATTTCTTTTGAGGTTTAGTCCTGTCCAAGTAGAATCTAAGTTGTCTGTGCACATCTAAAGAATGCAGCATCTGTTTCCCTTTGTTCTGTGGATTGGGAAAGAAGGTTGGCAAATGAATGGACTGAGTAAGAGCCACACTGGATACCACTTTGGACATGAAGGATGGATTGTTTCTGAGGGACACCCTGTCCACATGAAAGATGATGAAAGGCTCCACTGCCATAAGGGCCTGTAATTCAGATATCTTCTTGCTGAAGTGATTGCTAAAAGGAAATCTGTTTTCCAAGAAAGAGATTTTTAAGTCTGCAGTAGCAGCTGGCTCTAACGGAGGTAGAGTGAGCTTCTCCGAGACAAAGTTAAGGTCCCAGACTGGGGCTGGTGCTCTCCTGGGTGGTCTCAAATTTTTTGCCCCTCTGAGAAACTGCTTGAGCAGTGGATGAGAGAAGAGGGGAGGTTCTATGTTACAATGAGCTGAAACGGTTGAGGTGTGAATTTTGATGGAGGAAAAAGACAGGCCCTTGTGAAGCATCTAAGTTAAGTATTGTAAAATCTGAGGTAAATTGGGCACTGCTGTGCTCATCCCTTGAGACTGGTTCCAGGCACAGAATCTTTTCCATTTTTTCAGCACAAGATTTTCTAGTCCTAGGCCTCCTTGCCTCTAAAATAACAGCCATCACAGGTTTACTGAGGAATGGTACAGGAGAGATTAGGTAATTAGTCAGGCTGCTAGGTTAAGTGTTAGAAGCTGAGGGTGCAGAATCTGGTTCTCCTGCTGAGACAAAAGGGAAGGAGTCTGAGGCAGGTGCCATGGGGATAACCGTGACACACTGCGCAGGTGGGGGTAGCAGTGTTGGTGTGGCCAGTCTGGGGCAATCAAAATCATCCTTGGTTTGTCCCGTTTGATTTTTAGTAGTATTTTGGAAAGCAAAGGCAGAGGGGGGAAGGCATAGACTGATAGTTTTTTCCAGCTGAAGGACAGAGCATCCACTTTCCAGGCTTTTTTGTGAGGAATCCTTGTGCAAAATTTGTCCAATTGGTAGTTCTGAGGAGAGGCAAATAGGTCTATATCTGGGCTCCCCCATTTGCTTGTCAACATGTTGAAAATCCTTGGCTCCAGCTTCCACTCGTGTGGCTCCATGTGGTTTCTGCTTAGGCCGTCTGCCAGTGTATTTAATTTTCCTGGCAGGAATTGAGCTTGTAGGTGCACTTGGTAGCTCAAGGCTGTGTTCCACAATGCCATGGCTAGTCTGCAGAGGGGGTAAGAATGTGTACCCCCCCTGCTTATTTATGTACCACATAACAGTGGTGTTGTCAGTCTTTACCATTAGTTGTCCTGGAAGAATGTGGTCCTTGAAGGCTGTCAGAGCATTCTGTACAGCTAACATTTTTCGATTGATATGCAGGTGCATTTGACTTGGGTTCCATTTGCCCTGAATGCACTTCTCGGCCAGGTGAGCCCCTTGCATAGTCCGATGCGTATATTAGGGTTTGGGCGGCAGGGGGAGGTGTGAAAGGTAGTCCCTTGTTTTGGTGGCAGGCCTCTGCCCACCAAAGGAATTCTAGGCATAGGCAAGGTATGATAGGAATTATTGCTTCTAGATCCTGAGAATGTTGAAACCATAGGCTTTTTAGATACCACTGTAGTTCCCTCATATGCAGTCTTGCATATGGAATTAGAAGAATGCATAAGGCCATGAACCCCAAGGCTTGCACAGCATTTGTCTTGCAGACAGCAAGATTTTTGTAGTCACTTGTTTAAAGTAGGTTGTCAAATTAATTTGTTTCTCTGGCGTGAGGAAAGCCATCTGGGAAGTTGTACTCAAGCTTGCTCCCTGGAATATAATTTGACAGGGTACCAGGTGTGATTTATTTTCGTTTATGGTGTACCCCAGACAAGTTAGAACCTTTTGTACAAAGGCCAGATGATTCAAAAGTATGTCCTGGCTTTCTGCCTGAATTAGACAATCGTCCAGGTATGGGTATATTTTAATATTTCTTTGCCTGCAAAATGCAATAACTGGAGCTAGGCACTTTGTGAATACCCTGGGTGCAGTAGATAAGCCAAAGGACAGTGCAGAGAACTAATAGTGCATGTAGCCTGCTTTGAAGCGTAGGCATCTTCTGCAAGATTCCCTGATTGGGATGTGCAGGTATGCTTCTTTTAAATCTAGTGTTGCCAACCAGGAATCTTTGCCTAGCATAGGAAGCAACTGGTGAAGAGTCAGCATCTTGAATTTTGGAATTTCAAAAAAAGGTATTTAGAGTAGACAGGTCTAGGATAGGATGCCATGAATTGCCTTTTCTGGGTACCAGGAAAAGCCTCGAGTAGAAACCTTGTCCCTTTTCCTCTTCTGGTACCAACTAAATAGCCTCCATGCTTAAGAGAGAAAGTACTTGTTTTTGGGCCTCTGCCCACTGATTTGGGGGTAGGTCTGGCCACCCGCTTGGTGTTGGCAATGTGTGGAAGTGAAATCTGCATCTCTGGGACACTATATTTAAAACCCATTTGTCCTGTGTAATAAGTTCCCAGTTATTTGCATGAAGAGCAATCTTTCCCCCCAAAGGGGCAGTCAGTTGATAAGTGCTTGGAAATTTTAAAAGGAAGTCATTGAGATAGCTTACCATAGGGGGGAGTCTTATTACTCCCAGATTTGGAAGTGGAGGCCCCCCACTGCTTAGTCCTGCGCGTACCCTGGACTGAGAAGGTCTGGAAGAGGCAGGAAAGGGCCAATTCTTGGAAGGCCAATGCCTACTAAATCTTGGAGGTTGTACTTGTAAAAATTCTTTAACAGTTTGCATAGATTTAGCTTTTTCTTCCATCTTTTTAAGAACTTCTTCTGCCTTGTTACCAAACAGGTGGTCCTGGTTTAGGGGAGCATCCAGTAATTTTGCTTTAACATGATCTGGTAAGGATTGCTCCTTAAGCCAAGCATGCCTTCTAAGTACAGACCCAGTTACAGCAGCCCTGCAAGAAGCCTCAAAAGAGTCAAAACCACATTGCAAAGTATGTTTCCCAACCTGCTCAACTGAATATAATAAATCCTGCAAATCCTTATTATTTTTAGCACAATCAGGAAACAACACAATTTTCTGTTTAAGCAATCCAATGATATGCTGCTGATACTTCAGCATATGAAACTGGCAGTTTAAGGCCCTAACTGCCAAAGTTGCAGAAGTGTACACCTTCTTACCCTATCTATCCAGTGCCCTGGAGTCTCTATCAGAGGGGGTAGGATTTTTGGCATTAGTAGCTTTAATGCCCTTGGGCACCTGTGAAATGGTCTAAGGATCCGCAGTAGGATTTTTTTAAAAGGAACTTGAGAGTCAGGGACCCTGCAATATCTATCTATAAGGTTTCATGGGAGCAGGAGGTAAACAGTCAGGGGCCAAGCTAGATTCTGCAAATGCATCATCAACAATGTCTAATACAGGAGGTATGGCTAAAGGCCTGTGCTGGGGCAGGAGTAAGAAATCCTTGAGCCTCTTTTTAGAATCAGAGAAATCATGACTTTCCCAACGAAAATGCTCCCTGAGAGTACGCAAGGTTTCACCAAAAGAGAAATCCTCTGGAGGGAAGCAGAGGGAATGGAGTCCTCAGCATCAGAATCCTCATAGGTAGATAAGGGTAAATCCTGGTCATCAGAGGAAAAATACAGTTTTGTACCTACCATAAATGTAGATGTTCGAGTGATCACACTGCTGCAGTCATCACACTTGGGTTATCTGCCATCAGGCGGTCCTGCAGTCAGCCCGAGTTCCAAAGTCTTGGTCCGGCGTCGGTTGCCGTCACTTTTTCCCTGACGTCAGTGCGACAGGGGTATAAAAGAGGCAGCCGATGCCATTTTCTTCAGTTTTTCTTGCCCCAGATGTCAGGTGCCCCCAAATAGGAAGGCAATACATAATCCTAAGTAAATTACATAAGTAGAAAACAATAGCTACAGCTGTAAGCAAATACACCATATAGAAATACATCTTAGAGATTGTATAAACAAGGAGCTATAGATAAAACTCAAGTAAGAAGAGGGGAAGGTGGGAGGGTAACCTGGACTGCAGCAGTGTGAACACTCAAACATCTACATTTATGGTAGGTACAAAACTGTACTATGTTCATAGTGTTACACTGCTGCAGTCATCACACTTGGGTTGAATCCCAAAGCTAAGGCTGGGCGGTTGGTACTAAACAGGGTTTGGAGAAGCCAGTAGGCCCTGCAAAACTGCAGTGGCAAAGCCAGCTCTGGTTTTTGAGTATAGAGATAAGTGGTAGTGCTTGGTGAAGGTGTGCACTGAACTCCAAGTTGCAACTTCCAAAATATCCTTGGTTGGTACCCCTCTGAGGAAGGCTGCTGATGTTGCTGTAGCCCTGGTGGAATGAGGCCTAATGTTACCAAGTACAGGTTTTCCCATGGTGTGTGTAGCAGAAACGGATACAATGTCCTATCCATTTTGAAATAGTCTGTTTTGATATAAGCTTTCCTTGAGATCCTGCAGCACAGGATACAGAGCTGATCAGATTTTCTGAAAACCTTTGCTTTATCCAAGTAGAAACGTAATTGCCTGTGAATGTCCAAAGAGTGTAGGAGCCTTTCCCCTTTATTCTGGGGGTTTGGATAAAAGGTGGGTAAATGAATGGTTTGGTTTAGAGCCACACTGGATACTACCTTTGGCATAAAGGATGGGTTAGTTCGTAAAGAGACTCTGTCTTGATGAAAAATTATGAAAGGCTCCACTGCCATTAGGGCTTGTAGCTCTGAGACTCTTCGTGCTGAAGTTATTGCTAGCAGCAGGGCAGTTTTCCATGATAAAAATTGTAAACCAGCTGAAAAAGCTGGCTCGAAGGGCGGTAGTACAAGTTTTTCCAAAACAAAATTGAGGTCCCAAGTTGGTGTTTGTGCTCTTCGGGGCGGTCTTATGTTCTTAGCCCCTCTGAGGTACTGTCTTAATAATGGATGTGAAAAAATAGGAGGATCCGTGTTGTAATGAGCTGAAACAGCTGAAGCGTGGATCTTTATAGATGAAAAGGAAAGGCCTTTGTGCAACATCTCAGTTAAATATTGCAGAATCTGAGGAATATTTGGGACAAGAGGATTTTGGCCTTTAGCCTGGTTCCAGGCGCAAAATCTTTTCCATTTGTCCGAGTAGGTTTTCCTGGTGCTGGGTCTCCTGGCCTCCAGAATGACATCCATAACAGCTGTAGAGAGATGTGAGGACTGGTTGTTTAGATAATCTGCCATGCAGCCAGATTTAAAGTCTTGAGCTGGCTGTGTAGAATCTGATGGTTTTGCTGAGTCAGCAGGTGAGGAATTTGAGGTAAAATCCATGGTGGACCTTGAGCCATGTTCCTTAATATTGGATACCAGTGTTGGCGTGGCCAGTGTGGAGCAATGAGCATCATTTGTGGCCTCTCTAATCTGGCTTTTAGCAGCACCTTTGCAGAAGAGGCAGTGGAGGAAAGGCATACACTGTTAGTGTTTTCCAACTGAATGAAAGGGTGTCCACTTTCCAAGCTAGTGTGTGATATGTCCTTGTGCAAAACTTTCGCAGTTGGTAGTTTTGGGGGGAGGCAAACAGATCTATGTCTGGGCTCCCCCATTTTTGAGTTATCATTGTGAATACTTGTGGGCTAGTTTCCACTCGTGAGGATCCATGACATTTCTGCTTAGTTCATCTGCCAATGTATTTTTCTTTCCTGGCAGGAATTGTGCCTGTAGTTGAACTTGGTAGGTCAGTGCTGTGTTCCACAAGGTCATTGCTTGCCTGCATAGGGGGTAGGAATGTGTGCCCCCTTGTTTATGTACCACATCACTGTGGTGTTGTCCGTCTTTATTAGAAGTTGTCCTGGATGTAGGAGGTCCTTGAAAGCTGTTATGGCATTTTGTACAGCTAGCATCTCTTTTTGATTGATGTGGAGATGCATTTGATCTGCAGACCATTTGCCCTGAATACACTGTCCTGCCATGTGTGCTCCCCAGGCGTAATCCGATGCATCTGTTGTCATTGTTTGTTTGGCTGTGGGCTAGGTGAAAGGCTGACCCTTGTTGAGGTGACATGCATGAGCCCACCATAGAAACCCCTGTTGAAGGCAGGGAATGAGTGGCACTACTGTTTCCAAGCTGTGGCTGTGTTGAGTCCATACGTTTTTCAGGTACCATTGTAATTTCCTCATATGCAGTTTGGCATATGGTATTAGTAGTATGCAAGATGCCATGAATCCCAAGACCTGCAGAATTTTTCTTGCAGGGAGTTGGGTCTTTGTTGCCATCCTTTTGAAGTGTTGAGTCAGTTGTCCTTGCTTGTCTGGCGTGAGATAAGCCATCTGGGCCGTTGTATTTAAGCTGGCACCCAGGAATATTATGTCTTGTGAGGGCACTAGTTTTGACTTCTTTTCATTAACTGTGTACCCTAGGCAACTTAGTAGGTTTTTTTTACAAACTGCAGATGTTTTAAAAGAATGTCCTTGCTGTCTGCTTGAATAAGGCAGTTGTTCAGGTATGGATATATTTGGATTCCTCTGTCTGCAGTATGCAATTACTGGTGCCAGGCATTTTGTGAAGACCCTGGGCGCAGTAGATAAGCCAAAGGGCAGTGCAGAGAATTGGTAATGCATTGTACCTGCTATAAATCAGAGGTATCTTCTGCAATTTTGTCTGACAGGGACATGCAGGTATGCCTCCTTGAGGTCCAACGTTACTAGCCAAGCCTTCTTGCCCAGCATGGGAAGAAGCTGCTGTAGTGTGAGCATCTTGAATTTGGGTACTTCCAGGTATGTGTTTAGAATTGAAAGGTCCAGAATGGTTCTCCAGGCTTTGTCCTTTCGGGGAACCAGAAAGAGTCTTGAGTAAAATCCTTGTCCTTGCTCCTGTGTAGGAACCTGTTGAATGGCTCTCATGTCCATGAGTGCTGTAATTTGTGTTTGAGCCTCTGCCCATTGATTTGATGGCAGGTTTGGCATTCCTTTTATCCATGGTAAAGTGTGAAAGTGGAACCTGTATCATAGGTTCATACTAGGCTATCTGCCCAAGGGCATTTATAAGCCTAGCCCATAGTTATGTGGCTTTCGCCACCCCTTTAGTTTGAATAAAAACTATGCCTATCATTTTGCTGTGCCTCTCTCAAGCAGTGACACTGACGTAATCCCTGGGGTATATCTGCAATCTCCCATCCATTGGTCAAGATTCCTCTTGAACAAGGCCAGAGAGGTGCTCTGCCTCACATGTACCGGGATTTTGTTCCACAGCATAGGGAGTCTCTGGGTAATGAATCTGTCCCTCCAGCACGTTCTATTTATAACCGTGTCAAGGTTTAAGTCTCCCGCCCTTGTGGTTCTGAGGGATCTAGATTTTTTGAGGTGAAGCATATTCATCAAATCTGGGTTTGACATGGCCTTATATGTCAGGCACAGGTCACCTCTGAGCAAGCGGTATGAGACTGAATAGAGCTGGAGTTTTCAGTCGGGCAGCATAAGACATATTTTTGAGACCCTTTATCCTTTTGGTGAGGAACTTTTGGGGCCTTTCAAGCTGCAGCAGGTGTCTGGTCAGATACATTCCGAACGGAGCATTGTACTCAATCATAGGTCTAATGAGTGATGAGTACAGGGGGACGATGACCTCCCTTGATCTAGATGTGAATCCCTTCATGATCAGGTGGGCGATATAGAAGGTTTTCCTAACTACTTTAGCAACATGAGTGTCAAGCGAAGGCTACTGTCAACCTGGGTCCCCAGATCCCTGATGACTTTTCTGTGCTCAGTGGATTGTCACCTATATGGTAGCTAGGGGTAACCTTGTTTTTCCCGAAGGGTATGACTATGCATTTTTTGGCGTTTAACTTCAGGCCATGGCTCTGGCACCAGTTATCCGTTTCTGTGAGGCCCTTCTGGAGGATATCTGTGTCAGATGTGCTTTCGACTATGGCGCCCAGTTTGCAGTCATCTGCAAACTTTGTCAGCCATAACCCTCCTGTGTTTGCTTGTACTTCAGAAAAGTAGATGCCGAACAAGAGTGGACCCAGGACTGAGCCCTGTGGGACACCACCTGTGACAGGCTTTGAGTCTGACATGGCTCCAGCAACTCTGACCCTGTGGGTTCTGTCACTTAGCCAGTTTGCAACCCATCTTGTGATGTATGGGTTTACATTCAAGCTGATGAGTTTTTCGATGATACCTGAGTGGGGTATTGTGTGAAGGCCTTTGCCAAGTCGAGGTAGGCTGTATGGACTGCCTTTCCTCATCAATGGCCTTGGTGACTGTCTCGAAAAAGTCAACCAAGTTTAAGAGGCAGGATCTGCCTTTGACAAAGCCAAACTGGGTTGGATCCAAAGTCTGCAAGTTCCCTATGTCTTTATTTATGAGTTCCATTATGATCCTCTCCATGGCTTTGCAGATAAGGCTTGTCAAGCTAATGGGGCGGTAATTTCCAGGGTCTGTGGAGGCACCGCCCTTATGAAGTGGGACCACAGTCGCGCGCCACTCCTTGGATGCGTATCCTGAGGTGAGGCTAAGATTAAACAGCTGTTCTAACTGTGGGTTTAATTCCTCGTTGAGTTAAGTGAAGCACACAGCCGGGGACACCATCCGGTCCCATGGATGCTGTGTTTTTGCCTTAGTGAGGGCAGTTCTCACCTGGGCGTTGGAGATGTTTGGGGGCTACAATCCTCTGGAATAGATATCTCTCCTTTTGGGAGAAGTTTGCACTGAACCTGTCAGCCAGTATGTTGGCAATGTGTGTAGGTTCAGTAATTTTCACATCATTTTGAACTAATTCTGAGCATATCTGGGAGTTTCCTCCTAGGTTTCTAACATAGCTAAAGAAGGCCTTATGATTCTCTTTAGAGTCCTTGGCGATTTTTCTCTCAAAATTTGCCGTGGATGATTTTATGAGAGCTCTTAGTTTTTTACTTATAATGATCAAAGGTGTCTTACCTTTCAAGGATTTTGCTCTATCTTGTAGTAGCTTCCTCCTTTTGTTGTAGAGCTTGTTTATGGCTGGGGTCCACCAGACTGGATGCTTGCCTTTGGTACAGAGTCTTAGTTTTGTTTGGGATTGCCTGATCCATGCAGTCCTGTAGGTGCTGGTAGAAGGCATTTGTAAGTGATTCAGCGGTTTGAGTAATGTTTACCACTGGCTCAGGGGCCTTAAAGGAGACCACACTAGTTTTTAGAAGTGTGAAATCGGCTTTTGAGAAGTTTTTCACTGTGGTCTTTTTTGTTTCAGGTGGGGGCCGGATGAGGACCTCCAGCGAGATTAGCTTATGATCTGATCTCACCAGTGAGGGGTATACCTCGGTGTTGAACATTTTGATCCCATGTTCGTGATGATGAGATCAAGTATGTTTTCTCCTCTTGTGGGGATGGTGACTAGTTGTTCCATGGCATTTGAGTTTATGAACTCCAGGAATCTTTGGGTTAGAGTGTTCGGGCTTGAGTAGTGTTCCCAGTCTATATTAGGGTAGTTGAAGTCACCTAGTATGATGGTGTTTGGAGATACATTTATCCCTCCAATGTTTTCAGGAAGGCCATGTGAGGTTCCTGAGTTTGAGAGGGTGGCCTGTAACATGCTACAAATTGCAGAGCAGTCTTGCCTATGGTTAATTGCACCTGGATGGTCTCCGATGCATCGTGCGTTGCCACCAACCTTGAGGTGTGGGTGTCCTTTATGAATATGGACACCCCCCCCCTCCTTTCTTGGTGTTGTCCGGGTTTTTGGGCCGGAACGCATGATATGAGGTGAAACCTGTTAGTGCTGGGGTGCTCTCAGGAGCCTTGAACCAGGTTTCTGTCACAGCACAGACATCGATGTTCTCCATATTGAGAAGGGCCTCGAGTGCGTGCATCTTGAGATTGAGACTTCTGGCATTGAGCAGCATTACCCTTAGTTTTTTCCTTTTGGTGTTCTAGGGTGGTAGGTTTAGAATTTGAGCCTTGCCTAAAAAGGCACTATGGGGTGGCAAGAGCCTTTGCCAATATCCGGAAGCCCAGGGGTGACAGGTGCAAGCCGTCCCTTGCGAAGCAGCGTGGCTTGTCCAGCATGTCATCCCAGGCAGACAGACATTGGATCCCCTTTGAATGACACCAGAATTTAAGCCAATTATTAAAGCTGATCATCTTATCACTATTGTGGCATCATTCTAGGTGAAGGTAGGATACTGCTCAAGGTCAGGGTCATACCTGCCTGGGCTACATAATCAGAGAGCTCCTCTATGTCTCTTTTCATGTAGTCCAAGGAGGTACGTCTCAGGTCGTTGACACCAGCGTGGACAATGACTGAGTCGTACTTGTACCTGCTGTTGAGAGACCTGAGTGCTTGCGTTATGTGGCGGATTCTAGCGCCCGACAGGCAGCTTACTGTGACCTTCTCTTTACTCAGTCTGGTGAGCGGGACGTCAGTGTGTCTGACTATGGAATCACCAATGACAAGTGTGTCTGGCATTTTGTTTGGCCTTAAGGGCTGTGACTGTTTGACACTCTGACTGTGTGGTCTATGTGTTGCATGTGTTGGGTCGTGAGGTGGTAGTTGTTTGGGTGTCTGCTTTGGTGGCCTCTGCTGTTTTGGTAAATTTTTGATCAGAGCCTCCGAGTATGTCTTTGTGTGAGTATGTGTATGATTTGAAGTTGTGATGGTACCATGTGTGACTGGTTATGTATTGTGTGTGGTTACCTTCTCCTCCTGTCTGGTCTTGCCAGTCCTATGTTGAGAGAGCTCAGCCTCCAGTTTGGCCGTATAGTTGCATCTCTCATGTATTTGTGTTTTGTGGGAGAAGGAGAGGATTGTCTGTGTACATGAGGCAATTGTAACATTGCCTCAATATTCCCAGGTTCACCAGTTGAGCTGGAGAGGACACTAGCAACTGATCCCTCGACATACTAGAAGTAGTAGATAAAGAGACTTTCAAAGGACTCCGGGGGAAGTGGGTTTTAGGCTGGTGGGGTACTATCTATAATAAGAGTGCTTTATCAAAGTGCAAGTACTGTAGGAGTAAGTGCTAGGCTTTACAGATAGAGAATAGACTACTTGGGAATCAAGTAGAGATGAACTTTTCAGTTATAGGATATGCTGGTTAGATCAGCAGTACAGCTCGAGGAAGGTAGTTCTAAGGGAAAATTGGAAGAGTGGAATTTAGATGGCCCAAATAGTTTAACCTTGTTTAACCGCCGCTGCTCTTGTGTGCAACAGTGGTAACTCCGCGCGTTTTAGCGTGTTTTATAGCAGGGGGCTGAAGGGAGCTAGGAATTGGCCCAAAATGACCAATGGACTACTAGTTTCTGGCTGAAACTTCACCAAATCGGACAAAAAGGCCGCTCAGTGCTTCCCACTCCCACTGGTAAGCAAAGAAACTTCCCTCCTTCCTAATAAGGCAATGGATCAGTAACAGGAACTAAAAACAAAGCCCAGGGATCAGCAACTGTGAAACTGGACTACTCTAGTTCAGTAAGGCAGGAAAACAAGAGGTTTTTTTACAGAGACAAGGAAAAAAACAGACAGTAAATGCTATAAATGCTGTAAATCGGCTAGCGCACTTTAGTGTGTAGCCTACAGAAACAATTTGCAACAATTAGTAACTTAAAGTGCAATAAACAGTGTAAAATGCAGAAATCACTTAAAGTAGCAGTAAAACAGGCGAAATGCAGTCGCTAGCTTAAATAACAGTGGGAAAGCCACAAAAAATACTTATATCTGGTAGAAAGTCACTCTTTTAGCTCTTTGCTGCTTGGATCACTCTGCAGGCCACCACGAGGATCTGTGCTGAGTTGGTACAAGCTGGAAAACGCGTGTTTAGCGTGTTTTATAGCAGGGGGCTGAAAGGAGCTAGGAATTGGCCCAAAACGACCAATGGACTACTAGTTTCTGGCTGAAACTTCACCAAATCGGACAAAAAGGCTGCTCAGTGCTTCCCACTCCCACTGGTAAGCAGTTACAATATTTAGGACCCATTTGTCTTTTGTGATGATGTGCTAATTGTCTGCAAAAAGTGCAAGTTTTCCTCCCAAAGGAACTGCCAAGAGTGATTTGCTTGGCAGTCTGAGGGGTGTCATTGTGTTTGTCTTCTGATAGTTTGAGACCTGTCCTCTCCTCCTTTCTGGGTTGTGGCACCCCATTGTCGTGCTTGTAAGAGCCTTGTGGCTGACCTCTGCCCCTTGGGCGTCTGTATTTGACCCTTTGTGGTCTGTCAGAAGTTGGAAAGGACCAGTTTTTGGTTGGCCAATTTCTGTTGAAAAGAGGGAGTTGAACCTGTAAAAAATCCTTGACCGTCTGCATAGATATTGCCTTATCTTCCATTTTCTTTAAAACCTCTTCTGCTTTCACACCAAATAAAACATTCTTCTGTAAGGGTGCATCCAATAACTTTCCTTTAACATGATCAGGTAAAGTTTGTTCTTTTAACCAAGCATGCCTACGAATGACAGACCCTGTTACAGCTGCTCTGCAAGAAGCTTCCAATGAATCAAATCCACATTGCAAAGTACATTTTCCCACTTGTTCTGCTGCATGCAACAAATCTTGCATTTCCTTGTAATCAGGCTGCTCTGTATGTGTGCTCATTTTTTGTTTTAATTGAGACATCAAATATTGTTGATATTTCAGCATGTGAAACTGGCAATTTAAGGCCCTAGCTGAGGTATATACTTTCTTTCCCCATCTGTCTAGTGCTCTAGAATCCCTTTCAGACGGTACTGGAATTTTTAGCAATAGTGGCCTTAACCCCTTTGGAACCCTGAGAAATGGTTTCTGGGTCAGCAACAGGGCTTTTATATAGGAAATTATGTGAGTCAGGGACTCTGTAGTATCTGTCTGGTTTGGCTGTTGCAGTAGGTAATGAATCTGGTTTAAGGCTAGATTCTGAATAAACATCATCCACAATGTCTAACACAGGTGGAACAGCAAGGGGTCTGTGCTGGGGTAGTTTGAGGAACTCTTGGAGCCTTTTCTTAGAATCAGAGTAATCCTGGCCTTCCCAGTGGAAATGTTCCCTCATGGTATGTAAAGTTTCCCCAAAAGAGTAGTCTTCTGGGAGAGATGCTGAAGGAATAGACTCTTCAGCATCAGAGTCTTCATAAGGGGGAAAAGAGTACTCCTGTTCCTCAGAAAAATCTGAGGAAATAGAAACCTGGTCAGAGGAAGCGTAGTCCTCCTCCTGTCTAGGCCTTTTGTCAGGTGGGGGATGGGAACCCCTGATTAGGGTAATTAAGTCTTCGGCCATCTTAAGCATCTGTTTCTTAGGCATGGGTCCTTGCACTGGAGACTGATGTACAGGCTTCCTTACTTTTAATGGAGTTTTCAGTTTTGCATAGGATTTAATAGTAAGAGTAGTCAGTCTGAAAACACCTTCAGCAACTGACAGCCTTTCAACTGCACCGGAATCCGCTTCAGCCATGGAGTCGGAAGGGCCTAAAGATGAAGGCTATGGAGGCCCTGTAATCTCCGCTTGGGAGTCGGATGCAGGCTAGGGTTCTAAATCAGCGGTCGTCAGGGGCTGCGTAGGTGCCTCACTGAAAACCAGAGAACCGGCGACTGGCCTAGCAGAGGCCTCGGTGTCTGGTTTGGGTCTCAGCTGCCTGTCCTTATCTTTGTGCTTTTTATGCATCCCGGTCATCGGTTGCTCCGACGACATGGTATAATTAAATTTTCTACCAAAATAATGTCGGGCGAAATCAAACAGACGTTTAATAGTTCGTTTGTTAAACCTAGCACAAAACCGACAACCTGTGACGTCGTGGTCTGGGCCTAGGCAAGGGATACAATAAGAGTGAAAATCCTTATGAGGTATTTGCTTCCCACAAGAAATGCAATTAACTTTTTCTGACATCGGACTGAGGCAAGAAAAGGTTCCCCAACGGGGTACTTAGCTTTATTGAAGACTTCGGCCTGAAATTCGATTTGAAAATCTCAGGAGTCGGCCGACCGGCACTTGCGAACTGCTTCTGCTTCGGGCACTATGCGGCAAGAAAGACTGAAGAAAATGGCATCGGCTGCCTCTTATACCCCCCTGTCGCACTGACGTCAAGGAAGAAGCAACAGCAACTGACGCCGGACCAAGACTTTGGAACTCGGGCCGACTGCGGGACCACCTGACGGCAGATAACCCAAGTGTGATGACTGCAGCAGTGTAACACGATGAACATCAGAAAATCCTGGTCGGAAGTATCATAAACAAACTCAGTCCTAGGTCTCTTAGAGGGGGAGGGCTGGCTTCCCCTGATTAAAGTAATAAGGTCTTCAGCCATTCTTATCTGTTTTTTAGGCATAGAGGCCTGACCATGCGGTCTGGGCATTAGGTTTTTAGGCATGGTTCGAGATTTAGGCCTTGAAGAAGAAGATGGCATCTGTTTAATACGCAAGTCAGTAGGCCTGAATACACCTTCAGAAGCCGGTGCCTGCACAGTGGCTCAGGACCCATCCAAGGTAGAGACATCCGCAGGTTCCACAGTTGAAGCATCTTGCGGCATACCGAACTCTGAATGGGTCTCAGTAGAGGCCTGCAAATCAGAAGTAGCTGGCATCAGGGCCTGCAAAAGCTCCTCACCGAGTACCGGCGAACTGGCGACTGGCTTAGGAGAAGCGGTGTCAGCAGCTTTGGACCTAGGCAGCCTGTCTCTGTCTTTATCTTTGCGTTTTTTCAGAATGTTGGTAGTCGAATGGCTGACCGAAGACATATCAGGATAATTGAACAGAGAACAAAATATTTAGAAGCATAAATATACCGACGGTGGATAGTTCGTGGTTTAAATAAGGCACAAAACAGACAGTGAAGAACGTCGTGGTCTGGGCCTAGGCAAGGAATACAGTACGAATGAAAACCTTTATGAGGTATTTGCTTTCCACAAGTAATGCAATTATTTACTTTTACTGACATCGGTTAAGAGCAAGAAAAAAAGGTTTCCCCAACGGGGTACTTGGCTTTTAGTTGAGGACTTCGATTCTGAAACTCAAAAACGAAAATTTCAGGAGTCGGATGAATGGCACTTGCGAACTGCTTCTGCTTTGGGCACCGCACGGCAAGAAAGACTGATGTAATGACGTCGGCTGCATGTTTTATATTCCTGACGACCTGACGTCATGGAAGAAGGGACAGCAAATGACGCAGGACCCAAGACATTGTTAATCAGGCCAACTGAGGGCTATCTGCAAGCAGATAACCCAAATGTAATGACGGCAACAGTGAAACAAGAAGAACATCCCACCCTTCCTATCTACTGACCTCCCAAATAAGAGAAGTTTGCAAAACTGATCGCCTACACAAGATAAAAGTCAGGAATAGCCCACTTTTAAGCTCAGATAAGACTAAACTATAAGCAAGGCTCCTGAAGGTCCTGGAATGTGACAGACTCCTGCATACGAGTCCAATCTGACGGCTTCTACAGTCATCTGGTGGACTTCACTTAGAAAACCGTGACAGTCTATCTCACCCACAGTTTACTGGGCCTTAGTTCACTTCTAAAAGTACTCTGTGAACTCTTGGATATTTAAATGAAAAAGGACCCTTGCTGTAAATGAAGTAACAAGAGCAAACGGTCATCTCCTTTTGAGACGGGCACAACCATTTTTCTACAAATACTGACACTTTATGAAGGAAGCCTGGCTCAGCACCTATGACACAAAAATGCACCTGGCCAAAAGAAAGGTACTGTAAGTAACTGTATGTAGAAGCTTCTTAGCAGAGGCAGACTGTGTTATAAAGGATGGCTAACTTTGTGCAAAGTCCGGGAAACTAGATGTGACATGAACATACAGGAGAATAATGATCAAAGGGCAAGGAGGGTGGTTAAAGAATAAATCCTCCTTCCAAATCTATCCAAATACTCAACTCCTAGGACAGGAGCCAAATGTAATGATCTCTGGGTACAATGAAGATCTGGCAAAGTTTTCCTCAGAGTGCTTCTGAGGTACAACAGTGCATTCAAGATCTGGCCTAAATAGCTGGATCCACATTTTTAGTGATGCAGGATACACAGCCAGGTGCTTTCATGCAGCAAAGTCCTTGTTCCAAAACACTGGCTCCTTGATGTTTGGCTTAGGAGGCTCAGCAAGCTTTTAGCACTGGCCAGAACCCAGTAAGACTGGATGCATTTTGTGGAACAGAGATACAGGTGTTCTGGTCAATAACCAGTTGATCAAATTAAACTGAGTGCTACTCCAAAAGGAACGTCAAAGAGACACTGAAGAGGAAGAAGTGTTTGTCCTTATCAGTTTCAGTAAGTAGGACCTCCAAATTTTTTGACTTAATCACTATGCATGGCTCTGAAGCTTAAAGTCCGTACTCATTTTCCTGATAACTTTTTAAACTCACCAAACAGGGAAAAAAAAAAGAAATATCCACAGACGTCAGAGTATGTACATTAAGGGAAAGGCACCAGATGGGAAGCTAACAATGAACTCGAGCTAGTAACATCCATTCACTAAAGTATGCAATCACACCCATCCAAACCATCTTCAGCAAGGCAAAGAAAGTACAGTTTTGTACCTACCATAAATGTAGATGTTCGAGTGCTAATACAGCTGCAGTCATAACAGATGGGTTCTCCTGCCGACAGGCGGGTCCTCGGTCGGCCGAATTCCAAAGTCTAGGTCCGGCGTCGGTTGTCGTCGCTTCTTCCCTGACGTCAGAGTGACAGGGGTATAAAGGAACCAGCCGACGCCATTTTCTTCAGTTTTTCTTGCCCCAGATGTCAGGTGCCCCCAGAAGGAAGGTAATACATAAATTTGTGTAATAATGCAGTGCAATATAATCAAAATACAGAAGTTGCAAGCAAATACATCATAAATGAATACCCCAATCAAGTAGTATGAGGATGTGTTAGCCTATAGGCCTGTCCCAAGAGGGGAAGGAGGGAGGGAAACCTGGACTGCAGCTGTATTAGCACTCGAACATCTACATTTATGGTAGGTACAAAACTGTACTATGTTCATCGTGCATACAGCTGCAGTCATAACAGATGGGTAGAATCCCAAAGCTAAGAAAGGGGTGGTAGGCACTAGGTGGAACTAGGAGGAGCCAAAATGCCCTGCAAGACTGCAGTGGCAAAGCCTGCTCTAGATTTGGAGTATAATGGTAGGTTGTAGTGCTTGGAGAAGGTATGCACAGAACTCCAAGTGGCTGCTTCCAAAATATCCTTGGTAGGAACTCCTCTGAGGAAGGCTGCAGAGGTGGCTGTGGCCCTGGTGGAATGAGTTCTAATGCCTGTAGGTACAGTTTTGCCATGAAAGGAATAGCAAAAACGTATGCAGTGGGCTATCCATTTTGAGATTGTCTGTTTGGAAATTGGCTTTCCTTGAGCTCCTACCGCATAGGCCACAAAGAGCGGTTCTGATTTTCTGAAAGGCTTTGTTCTGTCCAAATAGTAACACAGTTGTCTGTGGATGTCCAAGGAATGCAGTAATCACCTTTGTTTTGAGGATTAGGATAAAAAGTAGGTAAATGTATGGCCTGATTTAAAGCTACCCTGGATACCACTTTAGGCATAAAGGACGGGTTGGTTCGTAAGGAAACTGTCCTGATGGAAGATGATAAAAGGCTGTACAGCCATGAGAGCCTGTAGTTCTGAAACTCTACGAGCGGAGGTGATAGCCAGAAGGAAAGCTGGTTTCCAGGACAAATATTGCAAATCTGATGAGGCAGCTGGCTCACAGGGAGGCAAGGTTAGTTTTTCCAGAATGTAATTAAGATCCCAAGCAGGTATTGGTTGTTTCCTTGGAGGTCTTAAATTCTTAGCCCCTCTGAGGAACTGTCTTAAGAGAGGGTGAGAGAATAAAGGAGGATCAGTGTTGTATTCTGCAGAAATGGCTGAGGCATGGATTTTGATGGAGGAGAAAGAAAGTCCACTGCTTAGCAGTTCAGCCAAATATTGTAGTATTTGAGGTAAATTCAGTTTTCCAGGGTCCTGGCCCTTTTTCTCATTCCAGACACAAAAACGTTTCCATTTTGTGGAGTAAGCTTTTCTAGTTGATGGCCTTCTGGCCTCCAAAATGACATTCTGCACCTCCTTGGAGAGTAGAGCCTGTTGTGATGCTAAGGAATCTTCCATGCGGCCAGATTGAGTGTCTTGAGCTGGCTGTGAAGAGTTTTGAAGCTGTGCTGAGTCAGAAGAAGAGGCATTAGAGGCAGGGTCCATGGTGGTGAATGTGTCAGGCTCCTCAGGAGTGGGTACCAGTGTTGCCTTGGCCAGTCCGGAGCAATGAGAATCATCTTTGGTCTGTCTGCTCTGGTCTTCAATAGAACTTTGGGCAGCAGAGGAAGAGGTGGGAAGGCATAAACTGTCATAGATGTCCAACTGAAAGAGAGAGCGTCCACTCTCCAGGCTTTTGGATGGAAGGTCCTTGAGCAGAATTTTGTCAATTGATGATTTTTGTGGGAGGCAAAGAGATCTATGTCTGGCCTTCCCCATTCTTGGTTTATCTCTGTAAAAACTTTTGGATGCAATTTCCATCCGTGTGGATCTGTCATATTCCTGCTTAGGTTGTCTGCCAGCGTGTTTTCCTTGCCTGGCAAGTACTGTGCTTGTAGTTCCATTTGTAAGTCCAAGGCCATGTTCCAAAGTGACATGGCCAGTCTTCATAGGGGGTAAGATGTGTTCCTCCCTGTTTGTTTATGTACCACAAAACTGTGGTGTTGTCCGTTCTTATCAATAGTTGACCTGGTTGTAGAAGGTCCTTGAAAGCTATAATAGCATTTATTACTGCTAGCATTTCTTTTTGATTGATATGAAGGTGCTTTTCTTTTTGGGACCATTTGCCCTGAATGCACCGATCTGTCATGTGCACCCCCCAGGCGTTGTCCGAAGCGTCTGTTGTGATGACTTGATTTGCTTGAGGCTTGCTGAATGGAAGGCCTGTGTTTGTTTGGCATGCTTGTGCCCACCACAGAAATTCCTTTTGCAGACATGGAATTAGTGGTATTATTGTTTCCAAACTGTGGCTGTGTTGAGACCATAGGTTTTTCAGGTACCATTGAAGTTTCGTCATATGCAGCTTTGCACATGGGATTAGCAAGATGCAAGATGCCATGAATCCCAGAGCCTGCAGGACTTTCCTTCCAGTCAGCCTGGTGCAATTTGCTAGTGTTCTGAAGTATTGAATTAGATGCCCCTGCTTCTCTGGCGTGAGGTAGGCCATCTGGGTGTTTGTGTCCAAATTGGCACCCAGGAAAATTATCTTCCGAGAGGGTATTAGCTTTGATTTCTTTTTGCTGACTGTGTATCCCAGAGAGTTCAACCACATTATTACATAAGCCAGATGTTTCAGAAGAATGAGCTTGCTGTCCGCTTGGATCAGGCAGTCGTCCAAATAGGGGTATATTTGTATCCCTTGAAGTCTGCAGTAGGCAATAACTGATGCCAGGCATTTCGTGAATACTCTGGGCGCAGTAGATAAGCCAAAGGGCAATGCAGGGAATTGATAATGGGTTGAACCTGCAAGAAATCTGAGGTACTTTCTGCAATTTTGTCTGATTGGGACATGCAGGTATGCCTCCTTGAGGTCCAATGTTACCAGCCAAGACTCCTTGCCCAGCATGGGAATAAGTTGCTGTAGGGTGAGCATCTTGAATTTTGGTACTAGTAGAAATGTGTTTAGGATGGATAGGTCCAAAATAGGTCTCCAATCTTTTCCCTTCCTTGGCACCAGAAATAGCCTGGAATAAAAACCTTGACCTTGTTCGTGCATAGGCACCTCTTGAATAGCTTTCATGTTTATGAGATCTGTAATTTGCCTTTGTGCCTCTGCCCTTTGATTTTGTGGCAGGTTTGACATGCCTCTCATTTTTGGAAGGGTGTGAAAATGGAATTTGCAGCCTCTGTTTATAATGTCCAGGATCCATTTGTCCTTGGTGACAATATGCCAATTTTTTGAAAATAATGCCAGCTTTCCTCCTAAGGGGGCTGCCATTTGGGACTTGGTTGGCATGCAAAGGGGAAAGTCATTGGGTTTGCTTTCTGAAAGATTGCGAGTTATCCTCACCACCTCTTTGTGTAGGAGCTTGCCACTGTCTGCCTCTAAACGATCCTTGGGATTGTCCTCGGCCCCTCGGGCACCTGTATCTGCCTCTTTGGGCTCTGTCCATAGCAGGAAAGGACCAGTTTTTGGAAGGCCAATTTCTACTAAATCGTGGGGGTTGTACCTGTAGAAATTCTTTCACAGTTTGCATTGATTTGGCCTTTTCCTCCATTTTCCTTAACACCTCCTCGGCCTTAGCACCGAACAGTACATCCTTTTGAAGAGGGGCGTCTAGTAATTTAGCTTTGACATGATCAGGTAAGGCTTGTTCCTTGAGCCAGGCATGCCTACGTATGACTGATCCTGTAACAGCAGCTCTACATGAGGCCTCTAGAGCATCAAAACCACATTGTAAGGTATGCTTACCTACTTGTTCTGCACTATGCATCAAATCCTGCAACTCCTTCAAGTCCGGTTGTTCAGGTTGTGACATTTTACTTTTCAATTGTGATAACAAAAACTGTTGGTATTTTAGCATATGAAACTGACAGTTTAAGGCCCTCATGGATAAGGTAGCCGAGGTATATACCTTTTTCCCCCACCTTTCTAAGGATCTGGAGTCTCTCTCTCGGAAGGCAATGGATTTTTAGCAATGGAGGCCTTAACTCCCTTGGGGCCCTGTGAGATGGTTTCTGGGTCAGCAGCATGGCTCTTGTATAGAAATTGGTGCGAGTCAGGAACCCTATAGTACCTGTCAGGCTTAACTGGAGCTGGAGGTAGAGAGTCCGGGTTAAGGCAGGCCTCCGAGTAAACATCATCTAGGATGTCCAAGACAGGAGGTATAGCCAAAGGCCTGTGCTGAGGTAGTAAGAGAAATTCCCTGAGCCTTTTCTTGGAATCAGAATAATCTTGGCCTTCCCAGTGGAAGTGTTCCCTTAAGGTATGCAAAGTTTCCCCAAATGAGTAATCCTCTGGGGGGGGAGACAGAAGGGATGGACTCCTCCGCATCAGAGTCTTCAAAAGGGGAGTAAGAATGTTCCTGATCATCAGAATGCTCTGAAATAATGGAGCCCTGATCAGAGGAGGGGGAATCTTCCTCCACTCTGGGCCTTTTGTCCGGTGGGGGCTGAGAACCTCTGATGAGAGTAATTAAATCCTCAGCCATTTTAAGCATCTGTTTCTTAGGCATGGGGCCTGGATATGGGCCCTGTGTAGCTGGTCTCTTAGAGTTCAAGGTTGCTTTAGACTTTGTGAAAGCCTTGATGGAGAAAGAAGAGGAAGGTCTGTAGACACACAACGCCAAGAGTGGCTTCGGTATCTGCAGTCGGGGTGTGGGCAGAGGAGCCTGCGACCTCGGGCACAGGAGACACCGCCAATGAAGTGTTGTCGGTAGTCAGGGGCTGTGTAGGCGCCTCACTGAGAACCGGACCACATGTAGTCGGCTTTGGCGTGGTGTCGGTAGAGGCCACGGACCTCGTGTGTCGGTCCTTGTCTTTGCGTTTTTTAGACATAACCGGAGTCGGAGTATCCGACGACATAGTATCGTTAAATGCTTTCCCAAAATAATGCTGGGCGAACTCCGCCCGACGCTTAATAGTGCGTTTGTTGAAAGTAGCACAAAAGCGACAGACCGAGATGTCGTGGTCTGGGCCTAAACAAGGTATACAGAGGGAATGGACATCCTTATGCGGTATTTGATTCCCACAAGAAATACAATTATTAACTTTGTCTGACATCGGTCTGAGGCAAGAAAAGTTTCCCCAACGGGGTACTTAGCTTTTAAGAAGACTTCGGTTTCCAATTTTTCGTAATCTCAGGAGCTGGCCGACTGGCACTGGCGAACTGCTTCTGCTTCGGGCACCGCACGGCAAGAAAGACTGAAGAAAATGGCGTTGGCTGGTTCCTTTATACCCCTGTCGCTCTGACATCAGGGAAGAAGCGACGACAACCGTTATGACTGCAGCTGTATGCACGATGAACATCACAGTCACTCACTGGCAGAGAAGAGGCTTGGAGAAGCAGAAGGTGTCATGCGAGCAATGCTGGGGGAGGGAGAACTGTCAACTATAGATGGCAGATGAAAAAGTATGCATACATAAATATAAATGTTTCGGGCACAGAAAATAATGCCTTTCTAGCCTGCCAATATACCAACACAGTCATTCCCGTAAAAGGTATCCAAGTAGTTTTTTTTTAAATATCTAAGCCAGTGTTTACTTTAATATAACTTGGTAGTCTATTCCGTACATCATCACCTCTGTCAGAGAACAAGTCAGTACATCTCTCATTTCTATGTAATCGTCTACATAGCTTGTCTGATGATTCCCTAATACTCTTTGTTAAACCCATTCGTAAAGTTTACGGTCTCTAAATGCCCTATACATCTGAATAGTCTCCTTTTAAATATCTGTATGAGACACTGTATCTTTGTACTCTTGTTTTCTTATAACGTTTCCATACTGTTATCCCACACTCTAGTTTGGGGCTAATGCAACTTACAAAATTATTTCATAATTTCTGACTTTCTAGATTTTATAATTTTTTCAATACAGCCTATAGTTTTACAACTATCATTAACCAATTGGTTGATATGATCAGAAAAACTCACAGCTGCATCTAACCATATAACCCAGGTCCTTAAATGAATCTAGCATTTCAATAACTGTGTGCTATTAAATAGTCACCCCTCAATCTGTATCTCACAAATCTCATAAGCTTAGTTTTTCACGCACTTACCAGCATATTCTCCTGTGCCCAAAATGATGCTTGATGTGAGGCAAGCAATACAGAGCCTCATCCTTCAACTATCTCCAAAATCAACCCCACACCTCCCAATGACAGGAATTACCCCTAGACCTAGATGCGCCCTCACCATCACCACCAAGCCAATCTTCTGAAGCCATGATTGCTGATCAAACATGGAAACAACTGGTGAGCGAGATACCTCATCTACATGCCAGTAGGCAGGCATTATCAGAAGTAAAGTCAGACCTAGAGCACTCACACCTGGACTCCAAGGTCCTTCAATTTTGACATTTTTGTCCTCAGATATGCATTCCTAGCCTAATGGCACCCAATATATATTGGCTGACAAGCCAACATCAGAGTGGTACTAGTGAAGTACTGATACAACTAGTGAATTTAAAACGCTAACCCAAAACGAGGAGGGCTGGTGTATGTGGACAGGAGAAGACATAGTGCTGTGACCTGCAGAGCGTTTCTGACCTCACTGCTGATGCCCTCAGAGTAAGACTATGTTCCTCATCCAAAGACAAATTATTCCACACAACAATCCTTTTGTTCATTTTTTTTATTAGTCATTTAGCCCTTAAGGATTCTTTCTAACTCTAAAGTCATTCATACGACAAACTTTAAAATTACACAAACATTACCATGCTGAGGCCTTTAAACAAATTCCCATCAAAGCTGCTTTGGATGGACTGATGCAGCAATGCATAAGCACAACTCTTAGAATTACAATTAGTTAAAACAGAGGCTACACTATTAACATGGTGTGACTTGCATACCCTGTACACAAGCCCTGTTGAATGTGCAAGGTTACTGAATGAAGACAAGTATTCAACAGATTGGTCTCACATTGGCAAAACCCAGTTTATTCTGCTAAATGGTAACCTATCACCTGCATACCAATGCTCCAGCCACATTATTCTCACATTTTGAAATCAGGCTAAGACATAGCAATACATTCTTCACTACTGACCACTAGGTAATAAAAAAAAAAAAAACACTTTGCAGTGCACAATCACGGATCAGCTAACAAGTTATGAACAAATATCAAAAATGTTTTACACATTTATCTGTACAGCATTACCATCTCTAACTGGACTGCATCTCCTCTCATTTTTCATCTCTGAACAGCCATGAATTTTACCTGAAAAACAGCCTGAATGCCAGCTTAGCAAAGAAGTCTATACTCATTAACTGATAAAAATAAAGAAACCAATGATTTACAGAATCATTAGATCATTAATTTTATCCATCCTTTCAAATGTAAAATAAAAGCACTACTTGAGTTTAACTGTAAACATAAGTGGCAAAACTAAACTGATTATTACACTGTGAGCCTAACTGTCTCTTTAGTTTGCTGCTGCTTTTTTATTTTTAAATAATATTCTCTTACACAAAATCACATCTTTAGAAAATGATTAATAACAGTACTTGAGGTATACTGAATTCTGCTTGGCAACTGATCTGGAGTTTTTCTAACTGTGACTCTAGTAAAAATACACATTATCCAGATGGAATATTCTAATAATCAAATGTTACTGAATGAATAAAGCCACCGATGAATTTAATCCCAGGTGAGCAACATCGCCATTCGCAACTAGTAATGCTGAAAAAATGAAAGTTATGCACTTACCATAATGATAGAGCCATGTTGTCTCATTTTTTTCTGGTTCAACATTTGCATTGTCGGATCTGACCTCGGCACCTTCTTCTAGAGCTGTACATATAAGGATGTGACTCCTCTCCTACCCATAACTCCCTCCCCTCCACTAAGGTACCTCAGACAGAGTTAGCTGACTTTACCTAAATTACGGATCACTGTAGAAAACTGTAGGTGTCAGACTTTGACAGACCTGTTAATAACAAAGTAAGAATTAAGGGAATATTCTCAACAGGAAGGGTCTTAGGGGAAGTCTGAACACCAGAAGCCATCAGGGACAATACTGGAAGGGGGAAGGAGGGAGAGATGCTGAACCCGACAAAATTAAAACATGGATCTATCGCTATATTAAGTACATAACTTTCATATCAGATGTTGTCCATTTTCTTCTGATTCAACATTTGGGACAGATTCCCAAGCTGCCAAAAAGACTCCTGGGTGGTATTAAGAAAGGACATTCCTGAGAATAATGGAATCAAAAGATGAACATTCTCTGGATTGCACATCCAATTTGTAATGAGATACAAAGGTATGAACCATGGACCCTGCTGCTGCTGCACAAATTTCATCACAGGGAACTCTGTTCATGAAGGCTGTAGAGGTAGGTATTGCACTTGTGGAGTGGCCTTTGGTTTTGTGTGTAGGGGTAAATCTCAGTCATTATACACAAAGGAAATGCAGTCCCAACAGCCATTTAGAAATCTGTGACTTGATATATTTCTTCCCAATTTCAATTTAGAACAGGATACAAAAAGTCGATCTGACTTTCTTATATCCTTGGTACTGTGTCAGTAGAATCTGAGCTGTCTGTGAACATCTAGTGTGTGCAGCAGGCATTCCCCGTGTTTGAAAACTTGGGAAAAAAGACTGGAAAATCAACAGTGACTCAAATTTGCTTCAGATGTCAACTTTGGTGGAAAAGAAGAATTTGTTCTCAAAGTTACTCTGTCTTTACGGAAAATGAGATAATGTGGTGTGCATGACAGAGCTTGTAATTCAGAAATCCATCTTAGCTGATGTAATTTGCAACCAGAAAAATTGTCTTCTAAGAGAGATACTCAAGATAGTACAGTTGTGTAAAATCTTACCATAACAGCAGAATCTCATTCTTTTACCTGTTGCAGTACTCATTACCTCTGGGATCTCGTGCCAAGGATAGCCCAATGTCTGGCCAGTATACCAAAGCCTTTATCACCTAGGGAGTGTCTGTAAGACGTATGCTACCTGGGTAAGCATAGGGCATAAAGATGACATACATATGCTCCCAACTCAGAAATGAAGTGCCCCAGGAAAACTAAGACCACCAGTGGAAAGGAGGACATGAACATCCAGAAAAAAGAAAGGAAGAAGAGGACAGGAACCTCACAGTCAGGACGAAAATACCACCCATGCAAAAAGAATCGAAAAAGGGATCAGGAGGGAGGGAGTGAATACTGCAACAGTGAAAGGTACATCTACTGTTATGGTAATATTTTATACAACTGTACTGTGTCCTTCCATAATACTGCTACAGTATTTATTACCTCTGGGAGAGAACAAAAGCTACTATGAAAGCAAGGAGGAGGAATGCAAGAAGCCCTCCACAAACTTATACAAGATAGCCTTGGCAAAACCTGCCCTGGCCCTAGAAACAATATCTAACTTTGTAATGTTTTCTGAAAGTGTGAGCAAAAGACCAAGTAGCAACTTCCAGGATGGAGTTTGTGTCCAAGCCTCTGAAGAAAGCTACTGCTCCAAGTAAAATGAGCCCTCAAGAAAACAGAGAATTGCTTACCATGAAAAGAACAAAAAGAAATGGCCTTGGAAATACAAGTGGAGATGGTTTGCTTACTAACTGCCAAATCCAAAGTCGTGGTATGAAATGAAAAGAAACAAAAAGCGGATCGGATTTACGAAAGGCCTTAGTCTAGTCTAAATATCTGAGCTGCCTCTACAAATCCAAAGTACAAAAAACCTTTTCACTAGCAGATTGCAGAGAAGGGAAAAAAATAAGGAAGCTGGATGCTCATTGCCCACCTTAGGCAAAAAAATGAGGAATTATACGAAGAGACATCCTGTCTCTAGGGGAAAAAACAACAAAAGGAGGGACCACCATCAAGGCCTGCAATTCAGATACCCTTCTGGCAGAGGTTAAAAGCAATCAATAAAACAATCTTCCAGGTACAAAGTTGCAAAGAAGTGACAAGCTCAAAAGGAGACGGAGTCAGATTTTTAAGCTCAAAATTAAGATCCCAAGGAGGAGGAGTGGGTTTTCTTGGTGGTGGTGGGGGGGTCTAATATCAAGGAAGCATAAAGAAACTGCTTGACCTCAAACATAGAGGCCAAAGGAGGAATAGGTGACAGGCAAAAATGTCTGACAAGTGGACTTTCACAGAAGAATAAGCCAAACCAGTGTGCAGAAGTTCAAACAGGTAAGCAAGAACCATGGGGACCTCCACTGAAAAGGGGTTCTGGTGATGTTTAAAACACCAAATAGAAAATCTCTTCCATTTGGACATGTATGACTTTATAATATTGGGTTTTCTGGCCTCCTGCAGGACCCTATGTGTATCCTCAGAAAACTGAGGTCTGAAAGTAATTAAAACCCTACCACACAAAACAGTTGAAGCTTGGATAGATGAGAGTGAAGGATACTTCCCTTGTCCTGCAAGAAGATCCATATGGTAAGGTAACTTGTGAGGAGTGCCCCTGGTCAGATGAAAAGAAAGGGGGTTAGTGCTGTCTGGACCAAAAGGGAGTCACCAACAAGATTTTTGGAGAGTTCTTTTTGATTTTGTGAAGTACCTGTGAAGTCAACATTGGTGGTAAGGAATACAGGAATATTCCTTCCAAGAGAAAGACATGGCTTCCAACTTCCAAGCCAAAGGGCTTGGGACTCTGAAACATAACTGAGGAAGTTGCCTGTTCAGAGGGGAAGCAAGATCATCTGCTTGGGGAATATTCCACCAATGAACTATATTTAGAAACACATCCATATGAAGCATCCATTCTTGAGGCTATGTCCTGGACCTGTTGAGAAAAACTGTCACAAGACTGCCTGTAGGTTAATCTGCAGATTGATGGCAATTTCTCACACTTGAAGGGCTAACCTGCAAAGAAGACAACACCTTGGGCACACTTGTTTGTTGATATGCCACATGACTGTGATGCTGTCTGCATAAACCTTCAAGGGACCCGGAACCCAAGCCACATGAAAAGCGTGATGAGCCAAAATGACGGCCCCCATCTCCTTGATGTTGTCATCAACTCTCTGCTGAAGGGACCAAAGGCCCTGCACCTTCAGGGTGCCTGAAGCAGCTCCCCACCCCAGTTCTGATGCATATGTGGAAAGTTCCTGGGATGGCTAAAAAAGGGTAAAAAGGAACACCCGGATTGAGTGGAAAGCCACCGAATCCACCAGTGAAATTCCAGTTTGAGACAAGGAAGCAGAGGAACGAGATGGTCCAGCAGGTGGAGAGGCCAGAACTTTGCCTGTCTCACAAACGGAGATCCAAAATTGGCCTGAGGTACCCTGCCTTCTTAGAAACCAAACAAAAACCTAGACTGGAATCCAGATCCTAACCTGTCTGGGAGGACCTGTTGAAGGACTCTTTCTAGCAATTTTGAAACCTCTGTTGCTGCTTATTCTACTTGACTGGGTGGAACATAGTGAACTTTTAACTTCTTTTCTGGAGAGTACAAAAAGGGGCAGTTTAGCCCCTGGTGATTATCCTTAGCACAAAGGAATCCAATGCAATGTTCTGCCAGGGTTGTTGCTCCCTCCAACTGTCTCCAGAGTGCGGCAGTCAGGTAAGCCGTCAGGATCACTGATAGGGTTTTTCAGTAAAAGCACCATAAAAACTCTGATTATATTGTCCACCTCTGTCCCTAGGGCACATCCATTTGAGTTACCTCCCACGCTACCTCGGGTGGTCTGTCCCCAGGAGTGTCTTGGTGATATTCCTTGTCCCCAGGAGTGTCTTGGTGATATTCCTGCGATTTTCTGAACTACATCTTCTTACCACCCTTTTGATTCCTGAATAGGACCTCTGAGGAGTGGAAAAACAGATTCCTACAGCAGACAGGGTCTGAACATTCTGCTCACTCCTAATAAGGGTTTCTTTAACTTTTGGCCAAAAGAGGGTGGGAGCCACTGAATGGGGCATTAATAAAGGACATCTTGAAGCTTTCTGCGAAACTGCAGAGACTCATCCAGGTACGACAACAAAAGGTAATGCTGCTTTAGCTGTACCCAATACAACATTAGAAGCAGGAGCATGGCCACATTAGAAGTGGATTGTAGGGTAAGACAGTTGGGTGTCCACATTTTTGAACATCCGGTGGCAAGTTACCCAAGAGGGAGTCTGAAATCTCCTTGGTCAGGTCCCTTTGAAAATGTGTCATATGTGCAAGGTAATTCAGTGCTCGGAGAAAGTCACTGAAGCACAAGTTCATTTCCCTAGTCTGTCCGACGCCCTTGACCTTGTTAGACAGATGAACAGAACAACTCTCCTTTGGCAGTTCCTTTTTCATAGCTGCTGCAACTACCATGGTATCTACTGGTGGTCCTTTAGTCTGTTTCCTGTCTTTTCATGCTACTAGAATCCTGTCAGGCTTTTGGGAATGGGCTCCATTACATCAGTGACCTTCCATGCCTTCTGTGCATAAGCTCTATGAAGGCATCTGTCAGGGGGTACCCACCCAGGATGCAGATAGCCCAATACCAAAAGCTTCAAGGAACACAGCTCTATCGGAGGAAAAGGTTTCAGTGGACAAATCCTCACTCTGCTTCATAAAGTCTATCGTGTGCTTCATCAATTCTAAGCAGTCACCAAATGTGACATCTTCAAGGGGGGGGATCTAAAGGACCCTTTACCTTTATCCAAATCAGTGTCTTCAGTGACAGACTCAGGAAAGGAGCTGAGGTTCTTTCATTTGCATGCTTGTTTCCTAGGAGCTTGTTTCTGAGATGCCTCTGGAGAAAGACCCAAATCAGACTGGGAACTTGAGCAACCTTCAAGTTTACAAGTACTAACTGTCCTCATCAATCAGAATGAAAGGAATACGTCACAGGATCCACTGAGAATCGGAACAGATCCAAACCATGTCTGCACCTGCCTTCTTGCTCCACCCAATGCACTTTCAACGGCCTCAAAACCAATACTGCAACCAGAGCCAAGTAAGCGTTCCCCCTGTCCAAAGTCTCAGGAACTTTTCTGTTCCAATCAAGATCAATGCCGACAATGACCTCAAACCCGAGCTATTGGATGCCAAGGCCCTGATTGAAACAGATTGCTCCAAAAACTTCAGAGTCAACTCCACCATCGGGAACCAGACACTGACAATTTGACTCAGAGACTCGCCTCAAGCCGAAAGAATCAGAGTTGACAGAGTAAGGAATGTAGCCACGCCAAAATTCCTTGAACTACTGGATCCCACTGAGGTGGGCTGGAAGGGCTCGGACCCATGGGAACCCAATAAAAAGAACAAACCAGTACCACAGAAAAGGGTGAAGGGGATGAATGGCCTGTACCCAGAGTTCCCCTCAGGGACAGCGATGGGAGGACTCCTAGTTGGATTTATGCCCCTTAAGACCTTCCTCATCATACTGTTGACGTCCATTTCAGTAAGGCTTCTTGTGAATCAGGCTGACCTTGATGATACCACTGCTGAGGGCCTGGAGAATTGTCTTTCTTGTAAAACAAGCTAAAGGAGTCAAGGGCTCTCCAGTCTACGCTGGAATCTAGCTTGAGGAGAGGGAGTACGGATCCCACAAGCTGGTTAAACCAACTTCCTTGATGTTTAAGTGCCAGGCCTGAATGATCAAATCAGATCCAGGGGTATTTTCCTTGATTATTCAGATCTCTTCTCTTCCAATTCTCTCTCTTCAGATCTGTTTTCCACAGACGTTTCTACTTCTCCGTTTCTCCTTAGATGTGTCTCTTTCCTTTTCCTTCCTTTTCTCTGTTTTACCGCTTGAGGAAGCTGAAGCTGATCTAGTAGAAGACAGTGTTAGACAGGAAGAAGATTAAGACCCTGTCTGATGGGGGGTGGGGGCAATCCTTTTAAAATTTTCTTTTCTGCCTTGAATAGCCCTGGACCCAATGGCAGTAAAATACCACAGTCAGCTTAAAGGTGGCCAGCACCTAAGCAATACAGGTAAAGAGTGCATGTCTTGAGGAGGTATTTTGTGTCTGCAAGCCGAGCAGTTTTTAAACTCTTGACATTTCTCTGACATTAGAAAAATTGTAATAAACAAAAAGTTATGTCTTACCATAACGTTCCATCTGTGTTGTTGATCTTCATCTATTCTTGAATGATGGGTTCTCAGTTCCAACCCTTGGAACTGATCCAGCCATTATATAGCTCATGTCAGCCAAAAAAAAATCTCTTGAGGTGCATGACTACCTATAATTCCCTTCTCTAGATTACCTCAGATCGAGTTTGCAAAGACAGAACAGTGTAATAAAGATCAGAAGCCTTGTCCAACGTAAGGGTAACAATGAGTACCCAGGACAGGGTCTCTCTCCACCAGAAAGCTGAAGGAGGGGGCTGGTGGGAGGGATGAAAGAATAGGTGAAGATCAACCACACAGATGGAATGTTATGGTGTTCATCTATTCTTGACTGATGGGACAGTGTGTCCCTAGTTATCTTGTATCCTGGGAGGCCTTACGGAAGGACATTCCTGAGCACCATAGACCCACAAGATGCTCTCCCCCTGGAGACCATATCCAACTTGTAATGTGTAATAAAGGTATGAGGCTTATCCCAAGTTGCACACGCACAAATTTCTGATATGGGAGCTTTGGAGTGAAAGATGGCAGAAGTCGCCACTGATGTAGTAGAATGTGCCTTGATTGGTTTTGGGAGTTTCACATTCAAGTTCTTGTACATGAAAGATATACATTCTCTCAACCATCTGGAGAGAGTTACCTTGGATGCTGATCTGCCTATATAGGTGCACTGGCGAAGGATATGAACAACTGATCAGATTGTCTAAACTGTTTAGTTCAATCTAGATAGAACCGCAACTGCCTGTGTACATCTAGCAGGTACAGACTGTATTCTCCTTTGTTAGAAAAATACAAGCAAGTCTATAGACTGACTGATATTAACATTTGAAATCACCTTAGGAGGAAAGGTCGATTTGTCCTAAGTGACACTCTGTTCTTATGGAAAATTAAGTAAGGAGCTTTAGAACATAGGGCTTGTAATTCGGAGACTCGTCTCGCAGAAGTGACAGCTACGAGAAGTAACATCTTCCAGGAAAGCAACTTTAAATCGCAAGTAGCTGCTGGTTCAAATGGTGGTGCCATAAGTGAGTGCAGTACTAGAGTCAGAGTCCAAGGTGGAGAGGCTCTTTAAAAGGAGGCTTTATGCATACTGTACCCTTTAGAAAAACCTTACAAAGTCTGTGAGACATCAAAGGTTGGTCTCAAAATCCGAAATTGCTGCTAAAATAGCTAACTGTACAAGCAGAGGCTCCTTTATTAAAGGTGGCAGCTAGGAATTCCAAAATTTTCTCTACGGGCGCTGAAAATGGATCTACTCCATTGTTAGAGGCCCAAACAGAAAATCTCTTCCATTTGCTTAGGTAG